>NW_015387705.1:290546-308839 GCF_001527695.2 Protobothrops mucrosquamatus
GTCTACTATATGCGGTTATTGTTTCTTTTTACGATTTCAAGTTTTCCTTTCTACAACAAAGTTGTGTCTATTCTTAAATAATGGATTTAAGACTTGAGAGAGAGAGAGAGAGAAAAGATGGTGGCTACTACCTCTAGTGATCCCTGCCGTTAATTCCCCTCTCCCTAAATGGTTTTAGTAACCCACGGGGTAGGAAAATGAATCGTCATTTTTAAAGATTCATCACTTAATGTAGACATCCTTCCATACATTCAGACCTAACATATCACCAACAGAACAAAAATCACAATTTTTCAACCCAGCTCTCCTCCATCAGTCTGAGTCGGCCACTTGAGGTCTCAAAGGGAGCATTCACTGGATCCGGGATGAATCGAGATCGTTCCAAGCCATCGTCTTTATCAATTGCCTTGCAAGGCAAGTTACAAACTTGCAAATGCAAATAACACAGGATATAATCATCCAAACCCACCAGCAGCGGTACAAATAACAATTACCTTGGGGAAGGAAAGACGCGGCTTCCTCGCCCGTTTGTTGTCATCATCTTCTTTTTTTAGGATGTTCTCTTACCTCCAAATGGGCACATGAGCCATCAAAGTCACTTTTCCTTTTACAACTTTTCCTGATAGGCCATTCACCACTCATTTATTACCTACAATGTGAAAAAGGGATTTCCAAACGTCTGTTCTAAACCTGTTTTAATTTCCATTTATGCTCCTTTGTCCTAGAATCAATTCGTAGCTGAAATTAGAAGCAAGCTACCTTGCATCTCTTCAGGCTATAAACCCTGATAGTGTTTTTCTCTCTACCTTTCCCTCCCATGCTGCAATCAACACATCCTTGCAGTGAAGAAAATGGTTTGCCAAAAAGCAAATCCACTATTTTTTTAAAAAAATAATAATAATCACCTACCATACTGCCTACTGGATAAACAGCATTTTCAGCGATATTTCTGCACACACACAAAGATCTTTACTTTTTTTTTTTTAATAATAACTAATAGAAACTAATAATTAAGGTAGAAAAAAGAGAAGAAGTAGGAAAGAGAGAGAAGAAAGCCAATAGTGCAGAGGAAGAAAGGGAGAGAGGGAGGGAGGGAGGGAGGGAGGGAAGAAGGAAGGAAGGAAGGAAGGAAGGAAGGAAGGAAGGAAGAAAGGAAGGAAGGAAGGAAGGAAGGAAGGAAGGAAGGAAGGAAGGAAGGAAGGAAGGAAGGAAGGAAGGAGAAAGAAATGGCATCTGAATTTCTTCGTAGCAGGTACACTTAAAAGCAGGTATACTTAAATTCCTTCACTTAAAGGTCTAATGCTAATAATAATATAGTAGAAGTGAATTTGCAGGGTGCTAAAATCTTCCTTTTACCAGCGGCTGACATATCTCTCCCAGCCGCTCCATGGGAACATCTGCTTTCATTGTTTCCCTGCCTTCATTTTAAACCCTGGTTACATGCCACCCTTTATGCTAAACAGGTTTTTCCTTGGCTTTCAGGTGGAGATGTGGTTGTGATTAATAAGCGAGGCAGACTGAATGCATTCAAAACCAGCTTTTAAACTTCCCAAATACGCCTGTTCTTTTTCCCCCCTTCCTTCCTTCCTTCCTTTTCCGTTTTGCTCAATGTTGGTTACAATGCCCTCTTCCCCATTCTCTCGGGATGCAGTCCAATACAGCTATGGTGTGTTGTTGTTGTTAATTGTGAAGTCGTGTCCGACCCATCGCGACCCCATGGACAACGTTCCTCCAGGTCTTCCTGTCCTCTACCATCTTCTGGAGTCCATTTAAGTTCACGCCTACTGCTTCAGTGACTCCATCTAGCCACCTCCTTCTCTGTCGTCCCCTTCTTCTCTTGCCCTCCATCTTTCCCAGCATTAGACACACATACTTCTTGAAACAATTTGAGCTGCAGATGCTTTTTGTGAAGGTTTCCACCGGAGGTGGCAGTTACAGCCCACTGCTGAAATCTGTTTTGCAGATAATAATCTCCCTCAGCAGCTTAAGCAGGGGTCCCGTTTTATTTGGTTTGTCCCTTATTCTCCCGGTCCTTGGGGTTCCTTCAGATAGTCACTCTCAGCTGCCTTTCTGCTGGGGAGGTTATTTTGGACTTTCTGTCTTTCTGAAGCCTCCCTGATTGCCCCTCTTTGTGGTCTAATAAACTCCCAATGGAGACATTTTTGCAGGGTCGGTGACTGGGAACAGGGGTTCTGTCTTCCAAGTTTACAGACTTGTGCTGGAGAGCCCATCCTTAGGGAATTTCTCTCCAGCCCCAAGATGGGCTCCAGTATGAGTCCAAAAACCTGGAAGACAGAACACCTGGTCCCAATGACCGACCCAGATTGGATCCTGCAGCATTATCCTGGGACACGTATATTCGCCTTCATTCGTGAGACATTTTTATTTGTGGATTCATTGAAATTATAGAATCGACCCCCACCCAAAAAAAACCCCAACAAACTGCAATTGTACCACGAATGATAGTCGTTCACCATCACACAGGTCATTTTGTCAGTACCTTTTTTTAAAATAACTGATTTCACTATTGTCTCTTTTCAAACTGTAGATCACATCGTGACCAGCTGTAAGCTGAGAGCATATACCAGTCCAGTGTCTGATTTTTTTAAATATATATATATAAATGATGATATGCTTCAATGGTTAGGCACTGGTATTTGAACATAGATCTTTTTCACATGTGTATTTTATTGTGCTTTACTAATCTAGGTGAAATGTTAATATATATTGCTAGTCCATGTACGATATGCCATACGCTAAATAAATAGATAATTGCCTCTTTTATCAATAATTCTGTTCTGTTCCTTCATTAATCTAGGACTTAAACAAAGTCTTTAACATTTAAATTAAATTTATTGGAATGTAATTAGAAGCAGAAAATTGAATTAAAAGCAATTAAATACTTAAAAATAAATTAAGGATAGGGAAAAAGTGTGCTTGGCTTTCATTTTAAATAAACCAACTGATTAGCAATTCTTGATCTGAATTATATTCTGGATTGCCCTCTTTTTAAAGGGCAAATCAAAGCTGGAAAAAAAAACCATGTCAAAATGGGTAAGCCGGGGGGGGGGGGAAATGCACAAAAATTGGTACACTGATGTAATAAAGTTGCATAGTTATATATCTGTGTAATAAAACTAACGTGAATTTTCATTATTTCTCCTTCTAATTATCATCGTGGTGCAGATATTGAACAATACTGAATTATGATGGAATACTGGCAAAACTGTTAGAAAACAGAAATTTACAGGTTTATGAATCCCTAATTTAAATGCAAATTAAAATGATTGTCTTGAAGGGTTAAATATCTGTAACACCATCAAACATGTTCCCAGTAAAGTCGACTTTTGCAATTAACTGATGGCAAATTTGTCAATGGCAATGGTGTTCAAGTGTTGATGATGACGACAATGATGATGATGATATACTTTTATTATTTTTATAAATAACTCAAGGCAGCTTTCATGGCTAAAGAGGGACTAGAAGTCACAGTCTCCTAGTGAGTGGCCCAAAGTCAAACTTTTATGCCTAAGGCAGGACTAGAACTCAGTCTTCTGGTGATTGGCTCAAAGTCACCCAACTGGCTTTCATGTCTAAGACCAAACTATAACTCACCATCTCCTGGTGATTGACCCACAGTCACCGAGCTGGCTTTCATGCCTAAAGTGGCACCAGAATTCACAGTCTCCTGGATTCTAGCCTGGTGTCTTAACCATTAGACCAAACTGGTCCAGTTTATCTCTTGCTCCTTCGAATTAAGCGCTGTTTTCAGGTAAAGGTTGGGCATTTCCAGGCCAACAAATATGGTGCATGAAGAATAACAAGAAAATTATAGTTTCTTTATTTATTCTTATTCACTGTAGCTAGAATTCAAATTCATGGAGCAACGTCTGCTGTGTGTCAAGCTTCATTTTACTTTAAATCTGTTTTAATTGTGCCAATGAAATTTATATTTTAATGGAAAGATCATGTTTTATACTATAAAGAGTTGTCAGAGTGTATTATAAAAGACTGAGAGTAATTTAAAGATGTATTAATCTCTCCAGCGTAGCCAAATTCCATTTGATTGCATTAATTCCTGTAGTCTGCATCCTTGAAAATCACTTTTATTTTCCATGCTGCTTGGCAGTCAGTGATGTTAGCCCAGATTTGTTCATCATTATTCTGCTTTTATTTCCAGAATTTGAGACTTTCTCCCCTTCCTTCCTATTCTAAAATTTGTGTTTCTAATTTAGTACCAGAGCAATAAATTGTATCCTTAGGCAGAAGTCTGGAGGGTTGCATGATTTGAGAAGGATCAGTGGTTATATCTAGGACTTCAGATTTGATCTGACTGAGCCAATATATATTGCACATTAACATTGGTCCTATTATGTATTAGTTCATGCATTCTTCTAGATCCATCAGGTGTATTTCTTTAATAGATGGGACCATCAACATACCTAGCCTTGCCACTCAGATGGATGAGCTAAATGCAACTGGAGGAAGTAACAGAGTTAGAAGGGACCTTGGAGATCTTCTAGTCCAACCTCCTGCTCAGGCAGAAGTCCCCACACCATTCCAGAAAAATGGCTGTGCAATCTCGTCTTACAAATCTCCAGTGATGGAGTACCTACAATAGGTAAAAAACAGTGTGAAAACATATCTGTTAATTGACGGCTGTATGTTGGGCAAATATTAGGCAGATGCATTAACAGAAACTGAGGAACAAAATGAGGAATTCTCTCTCTCTCTCTCTCTCTCTCTCTCTCTCTCTCTCTCTCTCTCTCTCTCTCTCTCTCTCTCTCTCTCTGACTCATCTCATTACCATTGTTGAATTATACTTTTAACAGAATAACAGAATAGGGAGAGAACCCTTGAAGGAGTGAAGGATGGGGACCAACAACATACAGGTCATAAATATGAACCAGATTTTGATCATATAATCATGAGGATGCTGCAATGATCATAAGTGGGGAAAATGGTCATTAAGTCCCTTTTTTCAGTGCCATTGTAACTTCAGTCATTAAAGGAGCCGTTGTAAGTCTAGGACTACCTGTTTTACTGAGTGCAACTGAATTTACAACTTTGTTTAGCTGGTGTACAAGTCTAATCCAGTTGGTCTTCTTAGTTCCCTATCAATTTATGTTGCAGTGGAAGGAAGAAAGCTGATGCTGTACTTCCATCAAGGAGCTGGGAAGCAATTTAACCCCCCTCTTGGTGGAACACTGGATGTGTATATTGATGAAAGGTCAGCCATGCTGTTCATTCATGTTTCTGTTTTTATCAGCAGCTATAAAAATCCATTTTCAGCTAATGCAGGGGAAAGCAAATTTACCAAACCGAGCTCGGTCAGTTGGATAGGAAACAGCGTTTACATGTTGCATTGCTCTTAGCTTCCAAAATCAGCATGGGGTTGTCTACCAAGATTGTCAAGGCCAGTGTGTGATTTGTCCTGAAACATACAGTCGATGAAGCTGTAACTGCTTCTAGCTGGGATCCCATCAGGGCCAGAAACAAGACAGGGTCGGCAAAGGTCAGGATGCAGATAGAACAATGGAAACATGAAAGCAAAATGTGAAAGTGAAGCAAAAAGACTTTGTTTGCAGAGAGAACAAAGTAGGAGGAAAAGGGTTTTTTAAAAAATAAAATAAAATACCGATTTTCAAAATCCACTGCTCTCGCGCGGCAGCAGGATTCCATTGTTCCAGGTGAATTTTAAATGTTTATAATAAATATGCATGTATCCTCGACTTACGTCCACAATTGAGTCCAAAATAACTTGTTAAGTTAGCAATATAGTTGTTAAGGAAATCTGGCGTCCCCATTGACTTCATTTGTCAGGAGGTCGCAAAAGAGGATCACATCAGTGGTGGGATTCAAATAGGTGAACAACCGGTTCTCTGTGTGGATGTCGCTTCCGGAAGTCCATTCTGGGCCTGGACAACCCAAAATTAGCTACCGGTTCTGCCAAAGTGGTGTGAACTGGCTGAATCCCACCAGTGGATCACGTGACCCTGGGACACTGCAACCATCCTAAGTACATGCCAGTTGCCAAGCATCTGAATTTTGATCACGTGACCGTGGGGATCCTGCAACGGTCCTAAGTGTGAAAAAACGATCGTACGTCACTTTTTTCACTGCCGTTATAATTTCAAACGGTCACTAAATGCACATCACTAGTCCTGTAAGTCCAGAACTATCTGTAGTGGCCACTTTTCCTTCGGACGTGATGAATTCCCCCAAGTCCAGTTTGCCAGGCAAATGGGGTTGTTTTTTGAAATTACTCAATTGTTGAGCAAGGAGATTTGGGATTGCTCTTTTCACCTGAAATAAACTTTAGAGATAAATTGTCTTTCTGAAGATTAACTTCTGAGTTTCCAGGTTATTGGGTTTCAACACCGGTCAATGTGGTACCATTTTAAAAATAGGGAGACTGTTTCTTTGGGCTAACAATTTATTCCAAGGCTTCATATCCTACTCTCTCTTTCCCCAAATCGGCTGCACTTCATCAGGAGAATAAGAGCTTTTTTAGAGGTATTTTGTGCTAGCAGAAAAGCACATAAAACACTTTTGAGTCCATCTGGCTAAACAATGCTCTACATAAATGGAAGATCGTTATCATCAAAATCTCATTCATCCTGGTGTTTTTGTCATGCTAGTGACTTATTCCAAGGAACTACTTTTTATGTAGAAGCTTAAAATGTCCTCTTCTCTATAAGCTTGTATTAAAATCTGGCCAGTTCCCATGATGATGTTTTGGTTTGGTTTTTTTGGTTTTGTTTTTTTTTAAGAAAACAATTATTGTAGTTATTGTATTTTTGTTATTGTTATTTTACTCCTCGTAATTAAATTCCATTGATTGATGAAGGAATTTTCTACGGATTTCTCCACGAATCATCTCCATGTTTGCTTGCAGCAATGATGATATTACCTAGCTGGGTCATGAAACATCTGCAAGCAAACAACCAAACTCAGAGAGAACCAAGGACCCCACAATTCTCCTCCTCCTCCTTTCTTCTTTCTTCTTCTTCTTCTTCTTCTTCTTCTTCTTCTTCTTCTTCTTCTTCTTCTTCTTCTTCTTCTTCTTCTTCTTCTTCTTCTTCTTCTTCTTCTTCTTCTTCTTCTTCTTCTTCTTCTTCTTCTTCCTCTTCCTCTTCCTCCTCCTCCTCATTCTTATTCTTATTCTCCCCCCAGAGAGCTATTATTTCAGCATGATTATTTGAAAAGAAAATGATGGGATTACAAAAATTCCAATAACTTAACAATTTCTCACTTGCAAAGAATATAAACCAAAGGACAGTTATGGCAAAGACTTCTTCATTTTGATTGTTGTTGGCTTTTTACAAAATGGCAATTTTATTGATAACAAAGTTGTTCAGGGCTGGTTGTTGGCAAAATCATCTCCTGATTGTTTATCAATCCAGAAACAAACCATTGATGGAACATGCCATTTAGCTACATCTAGAAGGCCACGCTGTTTCCAGCACTACCACAAAGAAATAGCCACAAATGCCCTCCAAATTTAACAAAAAGTTTAAGACTCTTCTTTAAGAAAAAAAAAACCTAGACAGCGCCCAATTGGATTTGAACCAACCATGCAGGTGTCAGATCCATCATCTTCGGCTTGGCGCCTCCTGGCATCCTGCCATTAAAGGACCAGGGGAGAGGAATGGGGTGGGTGGGGAAATGATTAGTAAACTTCTATGCATTTATGACCGTTGCAGTGTCCCAGGGGGTCACGTGATCCCCTTTTGCGCCTTTCTGACAAGCAAAGTCAATGGAGAAGCCAGATTCACTTCACAACTGTGTTACAAAAATTGGGGGCTTAATTGTGGTCGTAAGCTGAGGGCTACCTGTATTGTATATGCCGTTATTGTGAATTTTAAGCATGAATGTTGTCTTCTGTTATGTCATGCATAATAAATAAAATAAACTCTTCTTCTTCTGTCTTTGTCATTGGAACTCCCTTCTCTGCAGATGGTCCCAAAGTGGCCTTAGGTTAAGACATTTTTCATGAAATGTGGTCTTCCTTTCTGTGGTTTTCTCACCCCCAACCCACCTCGTGTCTCCCATAAGAAGCAATTTCCAGAGGAATCGTGCAGCCCGCTCCCTGCAATGCAATGAAGGCACATTGTTCCTTTGGGGCATTAGCCCCTGACCGGGATGCTCACAGTTCTCAGAGATGTACACAGCAAAGCTATTGGACTTTGGCAAAAAAAAAAAAAAATCTTTATTTTTATTTGTTTGTATGTCATTGTAAAGCCAGAGTAGACCCTCTAGCAGTTTGGAAAGAGACAAGGACATAAAAACTCAAACATGAATTATTGCCTCGCAACTGCTTTAGTATTTTCATCCACACTCACCATTTTTATGACGTGGTTGAGCGCAAATATGAAATATTGCTGAGGTTGGCCTTCTGCACAGTGCACTTTTCTTATCACCCTCTTCCAAAGAGATTCTCAGTTCCTAGGCCAGCTTTCCACGAGGCCACAACATAACCCAACACAACACCAACAATACGTTGCACAAAGCAAATAAGCAGCGGACTGACTAGTGTAATATTTGGGCTAAGCTGTTGACTGTTTTTTTATTATTTATATATATTAGATGTTGGGTTGATAAGATTATTAGATAGAAACCTCCTTATCTATCCCTCCTTCCCTTCCTTCCCTCCTTCCTTCTCTCTGTCTCTGTGTCCTTACCTCACAAAGCTTTATACAAGATTTCTTTTGAAGTATGGAATAGTAGTATGTAATCATAGCAAATAAATGTTTCTGACTTCAAATTGGCCAAGCCAATTAAGCTTCCTAAATCCAGGGTTCCCTTCAGGTATAACATAGTGCAAATATCACATTAAAACACCTCTGCCTGTCCTAAAATATCGTGTTAATTCAACAATTCGATCCTTCATCGAGGATTTATTTCTGAGCAGGAAATGGAAATGTTTCATACTTCTTAAATTTATCATGTAATTAAAAATAAACAAATATTTTCCTCAGGAGAATTCTTCATGATGCTTTTCCTTTCTTCGTAAGTTTTATTAAAAGAGAAAATCAAGCAAATCGTTTCGGTGGAGCAAGACTTCATGGACTGAGCAGTTGGCACTTAATTGATTTTATTTTTTTAATAGTCTGCTTATAAGCTGTATGAATAACCTCAAAGTCTCCTGACGTTTGAACTATTTCTCTCTCTCTCTCTGTGTCATTCTCTCACACACACATTCATTCTGTTTTTATTTATTCCCTGAAAATATATATCAGAGAATCAAAATGTTGCTGGTCCTGCTACCGGCACCTCTGGCCTCTGAGTCTCAGCTGACAAACATGTCACAAAATTGACAGTAAAAAATACATAGAAAAATCCCCAAGAAAAAGAACAAAACCCAATCTATTTGTCGCACTTACAAATATAACCTAGACCAAGGTTCCTTTCTCTGTTGAGATGCTGGCATGAACATTATTTTTTTTTTACGGAATGCAAAGTATGTCAAGATTATTTGGCCAGTGAGAAGCAACCATGAATAAATGTAGGATTTGCTGTACAGACTCCAAATAAACAGATTCCCCTCCAACCTTGACGGTGACCACTGACCAGGAACGGAGAGTGGTAGAAGAGAGGAACCTCTTGAGGTGCATCTGCAAGGAATCCAAAAAGTCAAACTGCTGGCTGGAGCAGCATGATTGAAGCCCTGTTCCTTTTTGACATGCTCATACCTAAAGCACATGTAAAAAAAAAAAAGAAAGAATGGGAGAGGCTTTGATTGCATATTCACAGCTGATATTTTGATCCCCCTGCCCCTGGCACAACCACTTGCCCTGAAACTACTGACGTAACATAGAACATAAAATCATAGGGCTGGAAGGGAGCTTGGAGGTCTTCTAGTCCAGCCCCCTGCTCAAGCCAAATGGTTATCCAGTCTGTTTTTGAAAACCTCCATTGATGGAGCATCCACAACCCTGGAAGGCAAAGTGTCTTACTGATTAACTGTTCTAATTCTTATGCTGGTCAAGCCTTCTTCTACTACTACTACTACTCATAATATAATATCAAAATATCATAATATCATAATCATGATACCAATCAGAGAAGGTCATGGAACAGATGAGAAGGATAAAAGTAAAACAGCCATACTACATGGGTAAAAATACTTAAGACATAAGACAGTATTTCAAGACCTTGAAGAGCTAAATTATCTCATGAATGAGAAGTTCTGAAGGAGTTTTGTAAAATTGCGTAGACTAAGTCATTTGTCCGAAATGGTATAGGGTTTCCTGCCTGAGCAGGAGGTTGGACTAGATGACCTCCAAGGTCCCTTCCAACTTTACTACTATTACCATTACTATTTATTTTAGCATAAGCTATTTTTGGACAATAAACCACTTGATGAAATCCAAGGGTTTCTGCCCCAATAATTCGGAACTACAAAAAAATGTGGGTGGTGTTATGTGGTTATCTACTCCAGTAATATCTGGAAAGAAGTACCAGGTGAACAGATTTCCATGGAAACCCTGTCCTCCTTTATGGATTTTAGCAAGGTTTTCATGCAAAGCAGATGTCTTACACAGGGTGATTACGTATTCAGTGGCTGAATGTGCGCCTGGGAGATAATATTGGCAGTGTTAGGCTGATCATGATCCATTCAAATATACAACTAAGGGCGCACGAAACTGTCCATTTGGATGTTATTTTCTTTCTCATGATCTTCACATGCGTTTTCGCCTGCCTCATTTCTGCCTCATTGTTTTTCAAACTTATATACATATTGATAAATTATAAATTTATATAAAGCCATAGCCATAGCCATACATATTCTGTGTGTGTGTGTCTCTCTCTCTCTGTGTGTGTGTGTGTATCAGCACACATTTTTTCCTAGCATGCACCCTTTTGCAAGTAACCTTTTTCCTAATATAAATTACTGTTTATCCCTTTCCTTCAATATTTCTGCTTACATTTTAATACATCCATTTTAAGTATTTAATAAGCTATCAATTTATATTGGAAAGTTTAAAAAATGCTCAAATCTCAGTCCTGGCAAATGCTGCAGAACAGAATGCGTGCTTTAAGTTTTTTATGGTTGATCGTCCTCCCTCTCCTCTTGGAGCTCAAGACAATATTCATGGTATATATATTTTGTTAACAACCCTGCAGAATACTTTAGGAAACAGTTTCAGGCTCACTCAATAAATTATAATCTTAGCAGAAAAAGAAAAAAAAAATCTTCCTGTATTTATTTTTCCACAAGTTAGTTCACCTGTTGGTTCATGTTTAGGTAGGAAAAGAACCATTCGCTCAAGAGACTAATCAAGAGATTAGTGGGTAGGAAGGAGAGAAGAGGAAGAGGAAGAGGAAGAGGAAGAGGAAGAGGAAGAGGAAGAGGAAGAGGAAAGGAAAATAAGGGAAGGGAAAGGAAAGGAAAGGAAAATGTGTTTAGAAAGCTTAATTTATTTTATCATTTTTGCAGGCCACGGCAGAAAAAGAATCTCTTTTGCTCCCCAGATCATATAGATGATGACCAGAATGCCAAAAATAGTTGTAGTTTAGTGTTGTTCAGCTTTCAGAGTGAATTTTGCTTTGAATTTCTTCCTGCTTTATCCTGGCATTTCATCTAAGGTTTCTCGTCACTGCAGCTCCCCATGTAATAAGAAGTGAACTTTACTGCTTTCTGATTCATACTTGATATCCAAGACAGCAGCCATTCGGCCTGTCCTTTTCAAAACATCTGAGAAACGTCTGGCTCTGTTTCACAGGAAGGAAAGGTCTGATTTATGTAGCAAGCCCTCAAGCTGATGTAGGTTCCAAATATCCCATAAGCCACATTTTAAAGGGGGGGGCAGTGTCATATTATGGAAAAACAGGAATTGAGATCACTGGGTGCCCCCCCTCTTCAACATGGCCCAGTGTAGTTCATTATATCAGAAATGCCACCTCCTCATGCCAAGGCTGGCGATATTTTAGTTATTTATTTTTCACCTTCCTAGCCCATCACACTCTGAAGATTCTTGGTGGCTTTGATAGACTGTCGCAAGCAAGTAAAATATCCATGCGACAAATTTCCCTAAAAGCCATCCAAAACAACACCGACTAACCGTAAGAAAATAAACTGTTAGGCACAAAAGATCAGGTCCACATCTGAAGGATCAGTTAAACTGATTTATTGCTAACCCTGCCTCTGCAGAGGAATCTTCTCAACTGAAGCACCTGCTTGGAGTTGGAGAAGGGTCCATGAAATTCAAGCAGGGTTGTGATTATGTAGGGATTCTAGGTTGATCCCTCTTTTGACTCCACCCCCAGTTTTACTATTTTTTCCTGAAATAAATGAGCCATGATAAGTCCTCCTTCCTAGTTTCTCATTGGGATTTATGGATGCATAGGAAGTCAGAGTGGGTGAAAACCAATAGAGGGAACATTAAACAAAGGTAGGACAAAGTCCACTCACTCTTCTTGTCAAGTGATAGGTGCAATAATTCTACATTTCAGGTCCTTGGTGCTCTCTGAGCTTGATTGTTTTCTTGCAGATGTTTCATTACCCAAACTAGGTAACATCATCAGTTTAGTGCATCATCAGAAAACACCACAGACCCCTCATTTCAACCCTGAGCTCCAAATAGTCTCCTTTATTGGACACATTTTGCTAAAATGCTCTGCTCCTTTGGAAAATCATCTAATGAGAATTATTTTCCCCCTGCAAGAGCAATTTTCTTCCTGGCACGCAAAGAAATGTAATTGCCCATCCATGTTTTCACTAACTTTAGAACGTCGTCCCAGAGGAAGACTTATGGATAAAGATCCATAGATCCATAGCTCCATCAACATTAGTTCCCCAACACATTGATGGTACCAGAAAGTCAGAAGGAAGTGAGAAGGGAAGGAGGTCAACCTAGAGGAGACTTCTTCACCCCTTCAGCCTGCTTCCCAACTCGTCATTACAGCTTAGCCTCTAGAACTATTCTGATGGAAATATAAAAGGGAGTCTGCATGGCTCGTAAACTCAATGAACCATTTCATTGGTGACAATAATCTTGATAGAAATTTGGAATATCTAATTAGCCTCGAAATGTACTTAGTCAGGGAGTTCAGTCTCTAACGTGGGTGCTGCTCAAAATAATAGCCAGAGGTTTTAGGCATCTCTGAAACATCTTAGAAGTCAGTTCAGGAAAGAAGCCGATAATATTTCAGCCATTAATTGACGCTCAGGTCTGATGTAATAAAAGTTTCTTGAGGAAAGTTAACCCGGGTGTCCCATATTCTGAAAGGTGACTTCTCTAATCATGAGGTCAAAGAACAATTCTGTGGTTTATTATTAGCTGATGGTTGGATCATTAAATATCTAATTGTGCGGAGGGAAACACTCTCCCCACAGTTTAGAACTAGCACTCAAGAGGGCCAAGACTGTTTCAGCCCCCAAAATATTTTGCTCCCCAACATATCTAGTGTAATACTAACAACTTACTAATGTGAAGGTTATTAAGGTTAATCAGGATGAAGAAAAAGTTTGCAGAAAGGTCATTCTGATCATGATTACATAAAGTGTATTGTTTCAAAGTTGATATCCCTCAAGAAATGTTGGATACTGTGACTTGCGCATAAATTATGGAAACTGAACAAACAACCTTATTAGTTCAGGTTTGCATGATTTAGTCTGAAGTTTCTAGGATTGCATTTCTATTTATTCAATGCATTTATAAAGAGCCTTCCTGCCATTTGTGCTCTTGAGATTATCTACAATAAATGCAAATGAAAACAAAGTTCATTTGCCGGATTCACTTAACAATCGGGTTACTAACTTAACAACTGCAGTGATTCACTTAACACCTGTGGCAAGAACGGTCATAAAATGGGGCCAAATTCACTTAACAAAAGTTTCACTTAGCAACAGAAATTTTGAGCTCAACTGTGATCATAAACCGAGAACTGTATTACACATTACAGAATAAATGAGGGGTTCAAATGGGAAGATTATCTAAAATCCAGCCCGGATGAAGAGGTACATTATTAGAGTCTTTCTGAGACCAAAGCGAAGCTGAATAATTTTGTCAAGATTGGTCAACTTTGTCAAGATGGGAGAAACTTGTGTATGACAGACTTCCTGCTTGTTCTCTCCTGCAAAGACAACAGATCCAGGCAGTCAGATCTACATTTTATGCACTGCTGTCTGTAAATATTATTCACTCTGGAAAGGTCCCGTGAAAATAACGCGGTTGAAGGGGAGAGTCTTGTGTTAAACGGAATGGAGGGAAGCAGGAATGTTCACACCCTCGCACATACACAAATGTCACGCACCAGTGATTGGTGGCCTATTCTCCAGTCCAAGAACAACACTGCCTGATTGTCAAATATACATTTTTATGGGCATTTGCCTGTTTTGCAATAACCCCAGAAAGCATTCTTTAATTAAAATTTAAAACCGTAACTGATTAATTTTCTGTGTAAACACTTTCTGTAAACATGGAATGTCAGCAGTTTAAGGGCACATGGGTATAAATTTCTCTTCCTCTCCCTACGGCTCCAGAATAAACAGTGGAAGAGCAAAGAAGGGCTGGGGGACAGAAAGGAAGTTCAAGGATGCACCGAGCCGGGGTGAAAAGTTCAAGCACCAATTATAGTTTGGGAAAAGAGACTCTTAGCCTGGGATGAAAAGAAGGTTGTCCATTTTGGGTCCCATTTTTTTTTTACATGGGACATGAGGAACAGCTGTAGCTTCCAAACTTTCTAATGGAATACGGGCAATCCTGAACCTACGATTACAATCAAATCTGAAATTATGATCATGAGTCATTGCAGTCCTAGGTCAAGTCTCCACATGACCGGACTTGATTTTACCACTGGTTTTACGATGGTCATTAAGTATGTCACCACAATCATTAAGTGAATCACAGAGTCATTAAATGAATTACATGGTTGTAAATACAAATCTAGTTTGTCCAATGGAAAAAGAAAACACACCTGGAATATTGCTGTCAATTTTGGTCACCTTATCACAAAAAAAAGATGTTGAGAGTCTAGAAAAAATTCAGAGAAGAGCTACTTAAGATGATCAAGGGCCTGGAGACTAAAACATATGAAGAACGGGTGCGGGACTTGGGTTTGGCTAGTCTGGAGAAAAGAAGAAATAGGAGAGACATGATAGCAGTCTTCCAGTATCTTAATATTCCTTAATATCTAAATAGGAAATAAAACAAATAAATAGGAAATAAAACAAACATTGTTTTGTTACATTAGATTTCTCCACACCCTCCTATTTCCTGGAGTGTTGAGTTCAACAGAAAAAAATGGAAACCCAAATTATTTTGATTTTTGATGCGGTAAGGGGAAGAGCAGAGGGTCCCAACCCAAAGCTATTCTGGGCTTAATTTTCACAAATAAAACCATAGCCCTGTTTTCAAGCCATACATAGCAAGTTGCATTATCATTCCAAGATGGGAGAACATATTCGTTCTTCAGCTGCTCGATTCCCACTTGTCTTGGGGTGAATCCTATTGAAAGGATGTTTTGCCTCCCTCCTTTGCTCACCTTTTCAAAATGGAAACATATGGTGCCATTTATAGTCCTCCAAGATGGAAGACAAAGTCTCGCATTCAACATACACCGCTATTGAACAAATGCACATTTGTTCGGTTTTGCTTAGCACTTTTCCCCCCAGCCTGGTTCTTCTGCTTCTTCTTCTTTTTCTTTTTTTTTTCTTTCTTTAATGAATACGGGAGAGATTTCTCTATTGATGCAGGAAACAGCAACATAAAGATGTTGCTTTTATGCAAGCAACCTTAGAGAGCAGCCAGCAATAAGACATTTTGGCAAGGCTCGGCTTGAAAGACTCCGAAAGCCCCCCAAAGTTGGCATGCTCGGTTTGGAGAGAAAAATACAGTAGCTGTTGCAAAGGCGATTTGTTTAGTGGGCAGCAGACAAAACAAGAAGCCTCATTCAGAGCTGGTGGCCACCAAGATTTTGGAAGTGTTCAGGGCCAACCAAGGCTCCATCAGGGTTTCGCAGCATGAGCTCCGCTTGGCAGAAGAAAAAGAGCGTGAAGTTTTCCCATCGCACCATCAGTATGCGAAGGGCTGTTCTTTTCAAGACGGCTGAAAAGGAATATTGGCTCGGCCATCTTTTGCAACCCGCCCTTGCCTTCCCCATAAAGGGAAGGGAAATCACATTGTGATTTTGTTTCGAGCAGAAAAGCCAACCTTTTGTGAATGAGAAAGCAACTTCAAGGGAAGCAAGCCAGAGGGACGGAGATTAAGCAGGGAGGTGGCATCCGTGCAGCACAAAAACCTGATCGGCAAACCAGACTTAAAAACCTCCTGACATTTACATATTAAGGGTCGATTCACTCTAGCCTTCTGGTTGTGGCCCTTTTGTGTGGCACTGTACAGTAAGGAGAAAAGGAATGGCTTTCTCCTGAAATCCCTAACTTGACAAGTTGCATTGCTAGCTACAGGATGCCCTGATGGCTTTTAAGGGGTAGAAGAGAGAAGCCTATTTGTGGATACTTCCTATGGCAGCAGCTGAATGTATTCTCCAGGTACAAAGAAGGCCTACCTCCAGAAGGTCAGATGCTGGACAGGAACAAAATGAGACTTTTCTCCTATCTGCCGGTTTCCCAGGGGCATCTGGCCAGCTGCTGTCAATAACAGAATTCTGGAATCCATGAATGTTGTCCTGATTCAACAAAGCATCTTCCAAACATGAGGAATCTGGCTGTCAGCAACACTAGCGACGTATCTCTTCTGAATAATAAATGATAATAATAATAATAATAATAATAATAATAATAATAATAATAATAATAATAATAATAATAATAATAATAATAATAATAATAATAATAATAATAATAATAATAATAATAATAATAAAGAGTTCATAATAAAACTGGGTCAGATCCTGCTCTTTGCATCAGCGATATTCTTTATTCCTGGAGAGAGAGTATTTTTTTTTCCTTCTGCCTCTTTTGCAAAGAGTAAAATAATTTCTAAACAAAGTCATAGGGTTCTGGGACGAGATTGCTCTACATCAGTGTTTCTCAACCTTGACAATTTTAAGGCATGTGGACTTCAACTCCCAGAATTCCACAGCCAGCAATGCTGGCTGTGGAATTCTGGGAGTTGAAGTCCACATGCCTTAAAATTGTCAAGGTTGAGAAACACTGCTCTACGTTGAAGGCGGTCAAGGTCTGTGCAGAGGATCAGGACCAAACATGTCATCTCAGTTAAGAAGATTTATTGCTCAAGCCTATGCATAAGAATCTCGTCAACTAAAGTTCAATGCTAAATTGGCACCAGATAAGAGTCAATGGAATTCAAGAGGCGTTGCTCTTAGACTATTTGTGGAAATGAATCTAAGCTTATGACGCGTTTAACTCCACCTGCCTGCTCTTCTCCTACAGTCTATGGAAAAGAGATTTTATACAAAGGAAACAAATTCAAAACAAAACACCCCTCCCACCCCAAATAACACAGGTATTCTCTCATTCTCATAATCATTTAATAATGCAAAATTGCAAGGTCCCGTGACCAAACTTGCATGGCGAAACAACGGTTCCTGGAATGAAGCTGCACACTCAAAGAGAATGCAGTCACTACTGTGAGTCCCCAAATAACCAAAAGGCTTTTTTAAAAATTGAAATATGAAAGAAATGAAAACGAGACCACCTCCAAGGTGAATCAATCTTGCTTTTCCCTGTGAAGCCAAAAAGCAATTCTCACCTTCTTCACTTCACTTCATCTCCTTTCAATGTCTCCTAACTTCACAAACTGAGCGAATTAAAAGAGGGCAAAACAGTTGGCATAATATGATTTATGTGCCATATTCCGCCTTGGCCAAGTTTATCTTCGATCAAAAGGACTTGTTATGGTTTAATACATTTTCATGGACCAACTTGGGGGAAACCGCTTGATTCTTAATGACTTAATAAAAAGGAAGCAAACAGGACAGACCCAAATGTCTTGTTCTTCCAGACATTTAGCTGTCATAATATCTGATGATTCTTGGCTAAATTCCAAAATAGGTGAAGACTTCCCAGTGTGTTCCTAACTGGAAGAAAAAGAAAGAATTTAATGGACCAGCAGAAGCCTCATTCTTTGAGGCCTCCCCAAAATTAAAAATACAGAAATCCAGTGTGAATAAATCTTCTTCCTTCTTCTTCTTCTTCTTCTTCTTCTTCTTCTTCTTCTTCTTCTTCTTCTTCTTCTTCTTCTTCTTCTTCTTCTTCTTCTTCTTCTTCTTCTTCTTCTTCTTCTTCTTCTTCTTCTTCTTCTTCTTCTTCTTCTTCTTCTTCTTCTTCTTCTTCTTCTTCTTCTTCTTCTTCTTCTTCTTCT
>NW_015387705.1:308855-323929 GCF_001527695.2 Protobothrops mucrosquamatus
TGAGTGTAATTTACTTGGTTGAATCTGTTATTAGACTCCAGACATTCTGCAGGATCTAAAAAATAAAAAATAAAACCTAAAGCCGCTTGAGAATGAGATTAACACCTCTTTTAGAAGGGAAAGGAAAGTTTTAGAAATCTTAGATACAAATTTTGGATCAGTATTATTTTCAATATAATGAAAAAAAAACCCATGAAATCCCATTCTACAGTAGGATACCAACAGTTCCCTTGTCCTCATTTTTGCAATGTCTGAGTCATCTTATAGATACAGCATTCTCTGTATTTCCTCCAATGAGGCAAATGAGATTTTCTTTAAAAAAAAAAAATTGTCAGCTGTCATTTTGTCATTTTCATGGTTTCAACAGCTATGGATAAAAATAGCGTGAAAAGATATCTGTTAATTGACTGGCTGTATGCTTGGCAAATATTAGGCAGATCCATTAACAGAATCTGAGAAGCAAAATGAGGTATTTTCTCTCTTATTTCTCTCTTATAGACACATTCTCTCTCTCTCTCTCTCTCTCACACACACACACACACACACACACACATGCACACACACACTTTTGGACTGATTTCATCACCACTGTTGAATTATACTTTTAACAGAATACAGAGATGGAAGGGACCTTGGAGGTCATCTAGTCCAACCCCCTGCTCAGGCAGGAAACCCTACTCCATTTCGGACAAATGGCTGTCCAGCCTCTTCTTAAAAACCTCCAGTGATGGAGCACCCACAATTTCTGAAGGCAAGACATTCCATCGGTTGATTTCTCTCACCGTTAGGAAACTTCTCCTTCGTTCTAGGTTGCTTCATTCCTTGGTTAGTTTCCAACTATTGTTTCTTGTCTTGCTTTTTGGCGCTTTGGAAAAAAATAGTCCGAGCCCTTGGTCTATGATAGTACAATAGAAGGCAATTGAATCTACAATGGTAGACAACGGTACAACAGAAGGCAGGACATTCACCAATATCCCTTGACTGTATGAGAAGACTTCATTCAACCGATGACAGTGTCTTCAAATGTCTTTGTGATTTTGGAAAGAATTTGTAAAGCCGAATTTCTCCATCAGGTTGAGAAATAACTGGTTTAAAAACGTCGCATGCATTCCTCAGCTTTCTCCAGGTCTGCTAAAGTTGCTAAGTAGAGTCACCATGGATCCACTCAGTTATTTTATTTTCAAGTTACAACAGCCATTTTGAGTAGCTGAAGGTCAGCCCCCTGATCCATCAAAAGAGATCCATGATGCACATCCAAGGGAAACTCATTCACTCAGATTTCCTGTTAAATGCACGGTGTTGTGCCTTCATAACCATCCTGTAATTGGTTACAGGCAGTGCATAAAGCTACTGTGGAGCATTCAAGCACTGAATTCCAAAGCAAAGCATCTGAGGGAGAGAAAAAAAATATATCAAGGAAAGCCACCAGAATTATAATAGGCTGTATGAAGATCCTGCACAGGGTATTATGCAAATGGAAGCCTATTCATAGGAATGGATATATTGACATGATGGCATGTGATTTGCAGAAGGATTTTACATCTGTATTTCCTGCCTTTATAACTAGCTGGCTAGACTACTGTAATGCACTTTACTTGGGGCTGCCCTTGAAGAGTATTCCAAAAGTACAATTGGTCCATACCATAGTAGCCCATATACATTTAAGCTCCCAATATTAGAAATATGTGAGTGCTTTAGGCATGGATGGTGTTCTTCGTGCTCTTAATTAGTTACATAGTGGTACTGGTGAATATCTTTTGTTCACATTTTTCATATTTTATTTTCATATCTTGCATAGAACCCTCTCCACAGCCCTGCAGACAAAGTGGTTTACAACCCACCCTTTCGGTCCCAAATTTTCCCCTTGGAACGGGATAAATTTTCCTTCCATAGAAAAAATGTAAAGAAACCATCCAGCAATTTTTTTTTTCTGCCCATAAATTTGTACAATTTTACCCTCACAACTGTTTCCCCTCCTCTTGTTCTTTTGTCTCTCAAGTTCTGGTTGTGATTTATTTTTCCCTCTTTGCATTTTCCTCCCTTTTTTAAAAATTTCGGAGGCAGCTTCTGTTGATAAAAGCACATTTTGCTCAAGAGTTAAAAGGTCAGCTTTAGGTTGATCATGGAAGCTTTTAAACTGTTTTACTAGCCTGAAATTATTAGATTCATGCAACTTTCCAGCATAGCCACTACACCATAAAATAAGTGTTTACGCTACATTGATGTTGCTGGCTATGCACAAAATGAAACGAGAGTGCAGGATTGCAAAAATGACATGGAAAAATTGAAGCTAACATTTGAATATGTATGCTCTCTATGTGTGTGCATTATATATGGATATGTATATATTTTTATAGAAAGAGAGAGGTTAGACAGCAGAAGGATAGATGGATGGATGGATGGATGGATGGATGGATGGATGGATGGATGGATAGATAGATAGATAGATAGATAGATAGATAGATAGATAGATAGATAGATTGATAGATAGATAGATAGATAGATAGATAGACATGAGAGAGAGATGAGTTAGTTTCCAGGTTTTATCATCTTTGTCATCTTGCTCTTCAAGAGCAAGAAAGATGATCAGGGGACTGGAGGCTAAAACATATAAGCAAGTTTAATGAAGAGAAGGACGAGGGGTGACATGATAGCAGTGCTCCAATATCTCAGGGGTTGCCCCAAAAGAAGGCAGAGTCAAGCTATTCTCCAAAGCCCCTGAAGGCAGGACAAGAAGCAATGGATGGGGTTTTCAGAACAGGAATCTTCAAGGCTAACTCCTCTGAGATGGAAAGTGTACTTACACTGATGCAAACTACCATTGTGTTTTAAACAGCCCCCTCCATTAAAATTTGGAATTACATTGATTGCAATTAAAATTAAAGTAATGAAGGAAATACGGTTAACATGGATTTCATAGGACCGTGTGCAATTTCATTTTGGAGATTTGATTCAAAAGTCATTCCTTCAAATCTCCAAATTTAATCAAGTAACTTGATTGGTATTAGGTCATCCAATTGAATGTCTCCAAATCAGGTCAGTGACTTGAAAGGGTTTCTACACATGCACAAAAGCAATTTTTGTCTGAGACAAATCAATGTAAACTCAACCAATGATTCATATCGGTTTGAAACCAACCCCCCAGTGCCAAGTCTCTATTATGCCAAATAGTCAAATATGAGAATTCTGAGGGATTTAAGTTCTTCATTTCTTTTCTGTCAAAGATACATTGAGCTAGATGCAATCTTTAAACAGTTGCCTTTTTCCCTACTCTTCTTATATATTTTTCTTTCCTTCTCTGTTACATTTAACTTACTTACTTTATTTATTTATTTATTTATTTATTTATTTATTTATTTATTTATTTATTTATTTATTTATTTATTTATTTATTTTTTAGGGATCACAAAATCTTTTAAAGCCTTTAAAGACAAATGGAAAAGAAGGAGCAGAAAAATAGTAAGGTTATAAAAGAATAGCAAATTTGGCTGTCTTTTGCGGGGAAAGAAAAGTACGACAAATTCTGAAAGAAGAGAGAAGAATTTCAACAAGAAAATAAAAAATTGATCCAGAGATTTCTCCATATTCTACCATTTCTGTTAGAGGTTTGTCCTATCATGATATTCAAAGCCAGGGCAGAGTCTTTACCTCAGAAAGACCATGTCAAAATGATACACTAACATCGTCTAGATTTATAATTACTGGGGTCAAGTTTACAGTTGGGACTGTTATGTAATTGGAAGTTCCTGAACTCACAACTTCTGCTCAGACTATAGGTATCTGCTTAAGCAGCACGTATCATCTGCCAGCATGGAGGGGCTGGCCATTCCAATTGGGGTGAAACAATTCCTCGGTTTTAATCATTTCTCCAACTGTCAATCAGCTAAACAAGTCAAACATATGCCCGTGCTATGACAAGAAGGCTCCCATCTATGATTTCTTTCTACCTGAGAAATGGTGAGGAAGAAGAAGTAAGGTGTCATTTCCCCAGAGACTTCTTCACTTTCATTCCAGAATTGCTAAAGTGCTGAAAGTGCATAGTCAAAAGGAAGATATTTAAACACTGAGGGAAATTATTAATAGAATATTCTTTTCAATAAGCAGCCTGGCTCTTTTCTTCTCTCCTGCCCACAGCCTTGGACAAGGTCCAATTGGGACCCGCCCTCCATGCAAACGCTTGACAGGTAGGGTGCCCAGCTCACCTTTCCCTGCCATCTCCTTCGCGTTTTGACAATCTGGCATCTCATCTTGAACCAATGTATGCAAAGCCAGGCGATTCCTGAGTCCTATTCTCCCTCCTCATCCGCCTCCTTCTCCTCCCAATGAAGCTAGTGAGGCATCGTTGAAATGTAATGCATGAACAACACGGAGTCTAAGGAGAAAATGAGTATGTTTTAAACAAGTCCAGTGGAAAAGAATTAGCAATGAAAGTGAAAACAGCCATATGCCAATAAGTGGGAAAGCAACTCAAACTGACACGCTGTAATAATAATATAATTGAGTTAAGATGAACTCAGGCTAGGCTGAAACCAACCAAAGAGGAGAAGACAGAGAGGGCAACATAGAAATTTCCCTTTTTAAAACAGAAGATGGTTAGCAGAAACCCAGGACTCCCTTGCCAGATTTACAAATGCTTGGAAACCTCTTCTTTATGGCAGTCCCTCAAATATTGGAACACGGCTATCATCTCACCCCTAATCTTTCTTTTCACTAGACTAGACATACCCAATTCCTGCAAATGTTCTTCATATGTTTTAGCCTCCAGTCCCCTAATCATCTTTGTTGCTCTTCTCTGTACTCTTTCCAGAGTCTCAACACCTTTTTTTATATATTCTGATGTGCAGATTGGGTTATTTGATCAATTCAGACTTCTCAAAAATCCAAAAGTGTCTGGTTCCCAGGCAGAGGTTGAGTGCTGCTCAACAGACAGCAGTGAAAAAGAGATGGCTGTTTAACTGCACAGCTTGTCAAAGTTCATTTAGAATACTTTGAATAAGCACATCCGCTTTGTATTATAAATAAAGAGGACAGTAATTTGCATGGATTAGGATTGTTAACATTTATCAATTGTTGGCATTTAAAGAACTCCCAAATTCTTGATAATGGTATCTCTTTGTAGTGAAGGATTGATGGTAGGAGGGGAAAAAAACCCAATGCCGTTCAAAAGCTACAGATGAGAGAAAACCAAGCTGCTTAGATCTAAACTGAGATACCGTTACGGACTCCCATAAATCAAATCCGTTTTATAGCAAGGATGCAGTTAAATTACCATCTGGACTTTTTAACCCTGATATCTATTTTGGAACCTTTTTATAATATTGAAAGTAGACTTAACCCTTCCTTTCATCTCCCTGACTCTGACTGGATGCCAGTTCTCATTTGGGAAAAATTATCAAGGTTTTTGTTTTGATAGATAAACTAATAAATAAGGAATGCAGCCATCACATGTGAACCAAGGTGGGAAGAGAGTCAGGAGATGGAGGGCGACAGAGTGCAGCTTAAAGGAAATAAAATATGTTGTGTCTGGCCAGATACAATTGGAGGCCAACATTTGAAATGAAAGCGGTGGGAAGGAAAAAGGAAGGTGCACACTTTTAATTGGAATGAAGGAGACAGTTCTAAACAGAATAGTTCTAAATAGAATATCAGAAACCAAGAAAAATACCCTTGAAATTTCACTGGTTATTATCTCAGTTCCCTGTCCAATTATTTGTCCCAAAGGTGTTTTCTTCCAAAAGGCAACTGGACTTTCTTGGTTTTCTCTGAAAACATTTCACTTCTCATCCAAGAAGCTTCTTCAGAATGTTTTCAAAGAAAGTCCAGTTGTCTTTTTGGGGGGGAAAACACCTTTGGGACAGCCCTGTCTTGGATGATTGAGAGTTTCCATAGACATTTGTCCAATCATTTATTTTCCTTCTCTAAATCCTCCTTTGGTCTCTTTTATTCCTTAAACAGTTTCTTCTTAGCTTTGCTCCACTAGGAGTTCCTGTTATCATCTTTCTTAGAATCACAGAATCCTAGAGCTGAAAGGGAGACGTTGACATCGATCCAATCTACCAACCACTAAGAACGAAAGAACTACTTACACGAAGTACTAGTATCGCTTTACAAAGCCCTAGTAAGACCACACCTGGAATACTGCAGGCAATGTTGGTCACCATATCACAAAAAAGATGTTGAGAGTTTGAAAAAAATTCAGAGAAGAGCAACTAAGATGATTAAAGGCCTGGAGACTAAAACATACGAAGAAGGGCTGCGGGACTTGGGTTTGGCTAGTTAAAGAAAAGAAGAAATAGGGGAGACATGATAACAGTGTTCCAGTAGTTGAGGCTGCCACAAAGAAGAGGGGGTCAGGTTGTTCACCAGAGCACCAGAGGGAAGGACAAGAAACAATGATTGGCAACTGATCAAAGAGAGAAGCAACCTGGAATTAAGGAGAAGCTTCCTGACAGTGAGGACAATCAACCAGTGGAACAGCTTGCCACCAGAAATCATGGGCGCTCCATCGCTGGAGGTTTTTAAGAAGAGACTGGACAGTCACTTGTCTGAGATGGTATAGGTTCTCCTGCTTGAGTAGGGGGCTGGACTAGAAGACCTCCAAGGTCCCTTCCAGTTCTATTCTATTCTATTCTATTCAATGACGAAACTTCAGCTCTGAAAGACCTAAAGGGCTACAGATTACACATCTTCTGCTCTACGGTGTCCAGAGAAAAGGTTCTGACAATGATAGCAACAGTTCCTTTCTCCCTCTGTGAGAAGAGAACTAACTAGTGTCAGACAGCACAAATCCCAGCTAATCCCTAACCAACATTGCAATTAAAAGGGAGAGGGGAGTCAAGATTCCTAGCCCCATGATGCATTTTCAAAAATTAAGGACCATGCCTTTCTCTTCTTAAATGGATCAGCAAATCTACTGTAGGCATGGCTATTTGATTCAAAATTCAGATTCGCTTTGGAGCAACAACAAAAAAAGAAAAAAAGAAAAGCCAAACAAGAGCAAAGCAATTTCTCTGGCCTTGAGAAGGACAAAAAGAAACTTCATCAGTGCACATATTTTGCATTGCTCCCTTATGAAAATATTTAATGCTTGTGCAACTCTTGATATCTACGTTAAAGAAGGGTGTTTTTAATTCCCTTTCATTGTTAGTTGCTCAGAAAAATGGCTTTGCCCTTTATCTGATAGTGTGTGTGTGTGTGTGTGTGTGTGTGTGTGTGTGTGTGTGTGTGTGTGACAGAAAGTTTTCTCCTCCTCCTCCTCCTCATTGGAGATGACCTAACATTTTCACACTCTCCCCAGTGCCAAAACTGTCCCTCTTTAGCCCATTGGCGACACAACAGCCATTTCCTATGTGTCTCTTTCCGGCTTGCAGCCAAGCCGACGGTCCAAGCTTTTGTTGAAATGAATCACAGCTTTCCGTTCCTACTTGTCGTGTGTCAGATTATCTGTACAGAAAGTCACAACCCACGTCCTGTGACTTTGGACACCGGATGAGGAAATGAAGAGCCAGAAAGTTACTGCTTTGACTCGGGAGGTTACGGCAGTCTGCCGAAGAAGGGTGAGAGGTGAATGCTCAAAGAAATAAAAATAAAACCCATAGGCACAAAGAGCCGAGCTGTAGGGAGAAAGCTTATTTTTTTTCCCCTGCTTTCTTTTGTTTTTGTTTCTCTCTTTAAAAAAAAAAAAAAAAAGCAAACAAAACAAGCCACCATGGCCAAACAAAGAAGAAATAAAAAAATTTAAAAAAAAAAAAGCAGAGCCTCCTAACAATGACTTACAATGCGGAATGGGAAGCACTTTTCAAAACAGCTGACAAAACAAATTGAGCGACCTCAGGTCAATGCTAAGGGCCTTTCAAATATATATCATTATTGTCAGAAATGGAGCAAAGCTGTCGGGATAATTCCGGCCCTACCTCCTGGTTGGCCCCAAAGGGCAGTGGGCTATTTTGTCCACTTGCTTTTCCCCCTGGTGCACTTCCAACGAGTTCTCTCTCGGCTGTACAAAAATGGGAGGTGCTAAAGGTTAAGTATTTGATAGGGTGCCAGGCGTATGTCTTCAACCCTGGGATGAGGGTCTCCAACTTGGCTCGCTGCAGGGTGAGGCAGGTGGGACTCCGTCCAGGAGTTAGAGGGATACTTTGAGACCACTTGGCAGAAGCTGAAGTTACTTTAGAGGGCCAGCCTGCTGAGAATCCATATTCACAATGGATCGGGTTCCACCACCTTCCTTCTGCCTGGGATGATGAAGCATTCTGACATATTCAGAAGGCTCACGTGGCATCGCTGGGCTGACTCGAAAGTGTGATGCATATACCCCAACTTCTCTTTATTGACGGTCACAGAAGGGACAAAAGTCTTCCTAGAGATTAGGAGAAGGCCACGTGTTAAAAGGTCAGGAGATTCCATTTGAGATCTACATTTATGGCATGGGTGGGATGGTCCAAAGGCTTTAAAAATAACATTGCCCCTCATTCTTACAATAGAAAAGCCAACTGTGAAGTATACTTTGCAACTGAGTCTTCCAATGACTCTGAGAAACAAACCACATGTCACGTTTCATGGTTCCCAGGAACATGTTTGCAAAGTTTCTGGGTTACTAACAAGAGGATGAATCTGGGAACAATGATATGTCTCATTTATTGAGATTCATCATCAATCAATCAATCAATCATCATCCAGAATGGTATAGAGACTCCTGCTTGAGCAATGGGTGGGACTAGAAGGCCCCCAAGGTCCCTCCCAACTCTGTTATTCTATTAAAAGCACTACCTTGACATGGTTCCGAGGGGAAATAGAACCATCCTAGAGGTTCAACCCTACTGGACAGGTCTTATTACAGGAATCAGAAGAGTGCCTTTACCATAAACAATATGGTGATAGGAATAGAATAGAATAGAATAGAATAGAATAGAATAGAATAGAATAGAATAGAATAGAATAGAATAGAAGCTGGAAGGGACATTAGAGGTCTTCTAGTCCATCCCCCTACTCGAGCAGAAGACCCTATACAACCTGATTGTTGACTGAGCAACCAGGCTAAACCTTGCAGGACTGCTGCAAGAACAGTCATTTAATTCTGGATATCCAAGATAAGGCCTTAAGGGGAAAAAAATCACATTAGGGCAGAATTGAGAAGATAGCAGCAGACAGCAAAATGCTCCCCCCCCCTGCAAAGAGCTGAAGAAACAGTACATCACCTGGAGAGCTGCTGCAAAAATATGACACAATACATGACGCAAACCACAGCATGACATTTAGCAACAATGGTGCATAGGAGTATCTGCAAGCAATACCATTTGCCACGAAGGAAGAAGTGGTGGGATCACAAAATAGACTAAATCATAGAAAACGAAGAAACTAAAACACAGTGGGACACTCGTCACATCACACCCCCGACTTAACAATTGTTAATAATAAAGATAAAAGAGGATGGATAGTGGACACTGTCATTAGAGACATTAGAAATAGAGAAAAAGAATCAGAGAAAAATCAAAAAATACAAAGAACTGACAAGTAGTTTTGTTTCTCAAAGTCATTTGAAGGCTCAGTTGCAAATAGAACAACTGTGACAAAAGCATCTTTGGTGCTTTGGGTACAATTCCAAAACATCTGGAGCACCACTTGAATATATCGGCATTGACAAAATCACCATCGGTCAATTGCAAAAGGCAGCTTTACTTAGAACAGCTTACTTACTGTGCCGATACCTTTAATATTAATATACACCAATATCTGCCTGTCCCAGGTCCCTGGGAAGGACTCACCAGGTGGCACAAAAATGCCAAATCCAGTCTAAACATCTGGCTGACTGTTTGACTGATCATACTACTTTACTGATCAGCCAAGCCATATCCGAATGTAAAATCCAGAAGCATAATGTGAGTATGTGTTAGAAAATGGAGTAAAAAGCAGAACTAAAAGAAAATGAAGATCACATTTCTGTGACATTTCCACAATTTATCCCAATCACATCCACATATGTTGTTCTCAACTGTAAAATTTGTTCAGATAAATGAGTCGTGTTATATATATTATTTGGGTTCTGACCACACATAAAATATGTTATTTTAATGATAGGGATCCCAACAGACCATTCTTCTAATGTGCAGTGCAAGATATTGATGTCTCTTCTTCTTATACAGTTGACATTAAAATAATATATGTACTGGGTTCACAATACAAGTAGATTTGTGGTAAGGAATTTAATTAAACCACATTTAACTATTGTGTCAAGCTGCTCAAATCTTGCTTAAGTAAACATCTTCCTGAGATGTTTGGGCATTTCTGTATTTAGATATTTTGAAGTTTGAAATGTGTATTTATAATAGCTCATTCATTTCAATGTACTAGCCTTACTGGGGGCAGCTCTCTTGAAAAATAACCTTCTTTGTGCAACAGTGTTTTTAGCTTGTTTTTCAGAAACAGACAAGAAATAAGGTGCTTTTTTAAAAAAAAAAAAAAAAATTAAACTGTACAATGAAATAAACCCCAATGGAAAACTTCTGAATAGTGTATAATGACGATTCCCAGCATCATTCAACATTAGCCAAGCTGGGATGGAAAATTATGGAAATTGAATTCCACCACCTATGGGAAGACAACTTTAGCAGGTATGGGGAAGGTGTAGGTTGCAAGCCAACAGCTCAGTGGTGGGATTCATCCAGTTTGCACCAGTTTGGCAGCTGGTAGCTAACATAGTTCAACACAGCAAGGGACCTCCAGTTGCTGAAAATGGAAGAAGTGCATAGGATGACAGACATCATTAGAACATATAACTAAGCAACTAAGAAACGTTGGACTCACTTGTGACTATAAGTCAAGGACTCCCTGCAGTGAGTCTACGGTATTGTATGTAGTTGGAAAGTCACCTTTCCCAAACTCTCATGTACCAAATCTAGCTTTTTATACCTGAGCTAAAAAAATTTCATACCTCATTTGGTGCTAAAATACTCTCTCTAGAACACCAGGGAGAGAAAGTTTTGTGCGATCTTTCTGCTAATCAGGCAGTTCGTGTCGTGTGGAGAACTCACCTTTAGCAATGCTTCAGATGCTTGCAGGAAACGAGGCACCGGGCATTTACAGAGGGGGACAGAATTCCAGGGAAAACCTTTTTCCCTTCTGCAATCTTTGGCATTCTCTGTTTGGAATATTTCTGTGCCCCCCCCCACAGCCCCTTTCCATTTTAACCCCGGTCCTAATTGCCCTTCAGTATCAAAATTAATTGTGTTTGCTGCTAAAAGGCCAGCGTAGCTTAAGGTTACTCCAGGGTGCTGGCAGCCGATGCATCTTCCCTAAATGGCTTGATTGCCGTCTATGGAGAGATTTGCCTGACTGAGGCTATACATTACAGTCCAATTAGGGTGCAGATCACTGCATGAGTCTTTAACTTTATCTAGTAACTGTCAGCGGTGCTAATGGCAACTCACCCAGTGAGAGAGAAGGCAGACTCACAACCCCAAGCCGCATCCGAATAAAAGCCAAGAACTTCTTTTGGCCTCTTCTTCCAGATAACGTGTCAGCTCGGGGAAAAACAGCTGCCTGGTTGTTCCCATAGAAGCATTTGCATGACACAAACACCGCTGACCGCCTCCAGACAGCCACCGTATCACGTATGTTCACTGATTGCATTCAGGCTTCATGTGTGCATGTCTGTGTGTGGGCATGTAAAGTTTACGCAAAGCACTAAAGTAATTCCAAAATACCAAACAGACACACACAAAAGAGGTCTGTGTGTGTGTGAATATGAACAGCAATGAAGTAGAGGCAGGTTGTGCATTTCACTGAGAAAGCAATTTGCCAACAGCAAAATACTTGGTCAGGTGCATTTCTGCTTCCAAAAGTTTGCTTCAATGACCCAAAACCTGAAAAAGTATTATCACTAAAAAAAAAACAATGTCAGCAACGAACAGCTAATAATTCTATTATAATTCTATTCAGTGTAACAATACTGGCAGGACTTTCGTGTTGATCTAGGCAGGCAGCATGCAAATAGTCATGTCTGATCACGGAGAGCTGCTTTTCATGAAGACCGAAGCACAGCACAGAGAAATGCAGACAGGGTTTTGGGGCGCAGATTTTTGGAGATGAACATCACTAATGGTCCTTCCTCCTCCTATTTCCCACACAACAAGCCTGTGAGGTGAGTTGGGCGGAGTAACAGAGTGACCGGCCCAAACCCACCCAACTCACAGGTTCCTGGTTTCTGGGCCAGCACCTTAACAACTACACGAAAGTGGCTTTGCTTTACGGGTGACTCTCATAGTTGAAGAGGTATCCCACCATCCACTAAAGTTGTACAGAGTAAGGAAGATGACCTTGACAGAAATATGCAAGAAAGTTTATTGCAACAAAAGGGGCTGAAACATTTTTGAACTAGGTGATTACTTTCAGAAGTGGCTCAGGCAGATGCCTGCCTGATTCACTGGTGTATAAGAGGCGGGAGGAGATGCAACACAGTCAGACTTGCAAGAGACTGGTATTATAGCCAATCTCAATAAAAGTACTTTTAGCCTTCCTGTGGAGTTGATTTCCTAGTCTCGTCTACCTGGTAGAACTGATAAAAGTGGATACATTAGGAAGGCATGGATGACACTATAAACTAAGCCTCTGGTTTATCAAGAAATATTCATTACATATTGGGGAAAGTACATTAAAAATAACCTACATTAAGGAAAGGGAAGTCTACCTACAGAAGAAGAAGAAGAAGAAGAAGAAGAAGAAGAAGAAGAAGAAGAAGAAGAAGAAGAAGAAGAAGAAGAAGGAGGAGGAGGAGGAGGAGGAGGAGGAGGAGGATTTGATTTTGCTGCCTAAATCTGAGATTTCCTGGTGGTGTCTCATTCCAATACTAGAAAGGTCTAACTTTGCGTAACTATTTCTTAGCATCTACCAAGGTTAGCTAAATCCTGTCTCCTAGCAAAATGCATTGAAAGGGCTTGTTTTAAATTTCATTAAAGAGGCAAATATAGAGTATTGGAAAAGAAAAAAGGATTATTTTGCAAAAACACACACCTCATTGTCATTTGTCAGCTACTGTGGATTTCCCAAACATTACTATTAATAATTTGCTTAGAAATTGGATGCAATGTGACAGACAGAGACAGACTGAAGAAACAGTGATCTGCATGCTGGGAATGATGATATCTTTGACCTTAAGGCAGTTGTCCGTAAGCTTGTAATCAAGAAAGACAATGAGAGTGGGGATCTGAGTAATCCCTTGTTACATTCTTTTTTTTTAAAAAAAAAAAATCTTGTGGATGCTCCATTATATTCAAAATAATATAATAATATAATAACATCATACTTTTCTTTCCATTGGTTTTTTTACCCGTTATATAGTAGTGTTCTTCCCAAAGACAACATATCACTGTCCCAGGGGTGTCTAAGTACAGGTAGTCCTTGACTTATCACCACAATTGAACCCAAAATATATGTTCTTAAATGAGACAATTGTTCCGTGAGTTTCGCCCCATTTTATTGTTGTTAAGTGAATCACTGCAGTTGTTAATTTAGTAACACGTTGCTAAGTCAATCCAGCTTCTCCCATTGACTTTGCTAGTCAGAAGGTTGCAAACCAAAGAGAGAAGCAACCTAGAACTAAGGAGAAACTTCCTGACAGTTAGAACAATTGATCAGTGGAACAACCTGCCTCCAGAAGCGGTGAATGCTCTGACACTGGAAGTGTTTAAGAAGAAACTGGACAGCCATTTGTCCAAAATGGTATAGGGTTTCCTGCCTGAGCAGGGGGTTGGACTAGATGACCTCCAAGGTCCCTTCCAACTTTACCATTATTATTATTATTATTATTATTATTATTATTATTATTATTATTATGTGATCACGTGACCCAGGGACGCTGCCACCCTCATAAATAGGAGCCAGTTGCCAAGCGTTCAGATTTTGATCACATGATCAATGCTGCAATGGCTGTAAGTATGAAAAATGGTCATACGTCGCTGTTTTCAGTGCCGTTGTAACTTTGAACGGTCACTAAATGAAAGTCAAGGACTACTTGTAGGCCACTTTACAGTAATAGTAGGGCTGCTTGCAATTCTGCCCAACCTCTTAGTCACAAAGAGGGAGGAGTGAGTGCATAGGTCCGCTTGCTTAACTCCTCTCCCTGTGCTAAAATAACACTCTTCAATCAGCAATGCAGAGAATGCTTAAAAAGTTTGACATGGGCAGGTGTTGGCTGTCACCATTTCCTACCATCTCTCACTTACTCATGTCCTCAGTTGCTACCCCATGTCTCTGCTTCTTCAGGACTAAGAAGCCATCTGCTCTGGGTCCAGACTTCGTGGCACCTCACCAAATTTAGATTTATGCAGCAGCAGCTAATGTACTGTACTAAAGAGCATTGAGTTTCTCTCTCTCTCTTTCTCTTTCTCCAATCAACTATTAATTAATTGGGGGGGGGAGAAGGAGAAAGGAAAGCAGGAGAAAGGAAGGAAAACTGCCATCGGTTGGGTAAGGATCATCATAGCTGACCTTCTCCTCAAGAGTAGATTGGAGGTTTGGGATTTTAGCTCAGTGGAACTCAGAATCCCCAACAAAATTCCCAAGTATCTCATTAGGGTTCGTTCTGTCCCTGCAGCACATCCTGTAATGGTATGTGGGGACTTTCAAACTTGCAAAGATTGATCTCAGCCTTGTGAGGTAGTCCAGATAAGAAGCACAGCCAGATGGATTAAGGTTAAATTAATAGAAAGCTGCACGTTTGATAGTACATTTCTCTTGGTCAATTTTACAGCTCCAGAAACTAGGAAGGTCTCTTCTGAGATCTTAGTGGTACCTTTTTTTTTACTTACTTTACTTTTTCAGACTAAGGTGACTCTTGTCCAACTGTTCACCTGGCTGTGGTCTTTCCTGTCTCCCAAGGTAATAATAATAATAATAATAATAATAATAATAATAATAATAATAATAATAATAATAATAATAATAATAATAATAAAGTTGGAAGGGACCTTGGAGGTCATCTAGTCCAACCCCCTGCTCAGGCAGGAAACCCTATACCATTTCAGACAAACGGCTGTCCAGTCTCTTCTTAAAAACTTCCAGTGTTGGAGCATTCACCA
>NW_015387705.1:324152-376238 GCF_001527695.2 Protobothrops mucrosquamatus
GGAAGGGACCTTGGAGGTCATCTAGTCCAACCCCCTGCTCAGGCAGGAAACCCTATACCATTTCAGACAAACGGCTGTCCAGTCTCTTCTTAAAAACTTCCAGTGTTGGAGCATTCACCACTTCTGGAGGCAGGTTGTTCCACTGGTTAATTGTTCTCACTGTCAGGAAGTTTCTCCTTAGTTCTAGGTTGCTTCTCTCTTTGATTAGTTTCCACCCGTTGCTTCTTGTCCTGCCTTCAGGCGCTTTGGAGAATAGCTTGACTCCCTCCCATTCACCCATTCCTGCCCTTAGCCTTAGTGAGAAAAATGGAGTGGTTTGGGGTCAAGATACCATTGAGAACCCACCAGTGTTGTCAGAACTAGCACATAAGATCCCCTGCTTGCTCGTGAGAATGAGTTATCCTATTTTCTCTCCCCACCCAGTTCCTCCTTCTTAACTCCCTGTCTCCACCCCTTCTGTATTTTCTCTCCCCTTCCAGACCCAAAGGTGTTTTTCAAAAGGCAACTGGGCTTCGTTTTTCCTTGAAGATGTTTCGCTTCTCATCCAAGAAGCTTCTTGAAAAAGCACCGTCGGGACAACCATGACTTTGGATGACTGAGAATCTCCATAAACTCCCCCTCCAGAGATCTTCTATTGGAGGAAAAGCAGGACCTCTACTAATAAAGATACCTCTTATTCTGAACGTTGGCCCGTTAGCCTTTGCACTCAGTAATTCAGTCCTTGTGACAGCAGAGCTAAGTCATGTTTCTCAAATCGTCACTATCCATTTGTTAAAGATGACTTCCACATTTCTTTTTGATAATCCCATTAACTTGTACGCTTGCCAACATGTGCGTGCATGACTACTTCATTATACCAGCAACCCCAGTGGAAATGCTGTCTCCACCTGCACACAGACAGGGATATTGAGCTAGGAATATATATACTGTACAGGACAAGAAAGCAGGAATAATAACAACCATCACTAGCTTGATTTGAACATGGGGCTTCTGTGCTCTGAGGAAGACAAGAGCTATGCCAGAGGTTCAACCCTACAGGACAGGTCTCTTGCTTGAGCAGGGGGTTAGGGTTAGGGTTGAAGAGGTATCCATCCAAGGTCCCTTCCAATTCTGTTATTCTGTTATTCATGCCCAAAACTGAACTACAAAGAGCAGCATTTTCCCTTCCGGAGAAACATGAAATGCAAAGTCATCATAACCCAAGAAGGAATCATTAGTCACTAAAACAAGGGACGGTAAGCCCAGAAAAATCAATAGAAGTCTATTGCCTTGTAATACAAAGGTGGCATTGCTGATTTTTATGTCTTTGTCCTTCAGCTGCTTCTTTGCTTCTCACTTCAGTCTTTTTCTCCAGCTCCACTTAGGATTTTACGTGCCTCGTTCAGAGGCTCCCTCTCACATTCATTTGAAAGGGAGGCCTTGTCTGTAATGGGAGGTGTCATTGGCTTCATGAAAATCCATCTTTTCATCTTCAAGATGTTTGCCAAGGATCACACTCCGTGAAACCGAGGAACAGGACCTTAATTCCCAAAAGCTCGCCGTGCAGAAATAAAAGTAATATTAAATTAGCGGGGAATGAGAATTCGATTTATTCGTTTTTCATTAAAAAAAAATCTAGTCTTTCCCCTTTGTTCCTTTCCATAGGGAGGGAGATGGAATCAGTGATTGACACCTCCAACTGTTTCTTATATTCTTAAAAACTTTCCAGGTCTCTTTTAAGTAATTTTTTTTAGCTGGAGAATTTTGGAGTGAAAATCTATACTTCCTTAGATGTTGAAGAAGAAGAATCTAGTCAGCGCTTCCAGGGCTCCTAGAATTAAAGTACAGGTAGTCCTCAACTTACGAACCACAATGGAGCCCAAAATTTCAGTTGCTAAGTTAGATAGTTGTTGAGTGAATTTTGCCCCATTTTATGGCTTTTCCACCTTTGATCCCGTCCGTCTTGAATATCTGTACTCCAGTGTAATTTTTCCTGTTTTCTCTGATCACATTCAAAACACCTCACATCTCCCTTTTCTTGCGTTTTTCCTCTGTGTATTGATGTTCTTAATTGAGAACTTTTGGTCTCTTTTTCTGTTTGATGCTGAAAGTCTGTCAAGCATTCTCCAACTATCTCTGGTTTATTGAGAAAGCATGGATCTTTTTTTTTTCCCCTCCTTTGAGATGCTGGGAATTTTTTTCCTGCTTTGGTTTTCACAGGATCACTTATCTCCTCTCCTAGCTCCATTTACATGAAGTTAAGCATACTGGATGTGTTTCTTGCAAGGATTTGCTATTCTGACTAAATATCCTCCAGGTCACATCTCCATAGCATGCCTAATATAATTATCTATTTAAGTTTAACCTTCATCTTCAACACCAATCATTCAGGATCTACTTCACAATCTTTACCTAGAAATGTCCTGTCTGACAGGATTGCACTTTTTTTCCCATCCTCTGTTTCTTATTAAGCATCCAATTTTATTATTTTGATGTTATTCATCCAGCCACATCCGTCCACAGAGTCTGTATTTATGTGCTTGACGCATCGCCACCCACAAAGAAATATTTTCACAAAGCCCTTGCATTATTGCTTTGGCCCAATCCATGTCATCACCTTCAGATCTATTCATGATAATTATACATTGTTTCCCAGAAACTGGAGGGATCCCTTCAGACTAGGAGGTCTCATCTGGTATTCAGGCTAACCTAAATGATTCACACCTGTCCATATAGGGTTGGTGTTTTGTTTTGTTTTTGTAACATATGGCTTGTCATTGCCTGCTTTGGGGTTGATTCATGGAGTGGCTTTGCCTAGATAGGCTGGTTTCATCCATACTTGCACGTCCTTCTTCGCCACTCTATATTACTTTTAATACCCTCCGTCCACTTTTTTCCTAGTGCTCTAAATGTATGTGTTAAAACATTTGCAAAACAACAGCATAGAATTAATAACTACAAAAATTTAAAAAAAAGAAATTAATGGACAAAATAATACAATACCAGTCAATAAACTTCACAATTAGCATGAAATTTGAGGATCAGCACTTCTTAATTAATTAGTTGTGTAAAACTGAGTTCACTGTAAAAAATAATAATTTGAAACTCTATAAAACTCTGTACAAGTTATTAATGTCATTGCTATTTGTTATCATTCCAAGGATAAATGCACATAGTTATTTATTTATTTGTCCTTTCCATTTGTGTGCTGCTGTTAACAGGAATAAACTTCTTATGTTTTTATGGTGTCCAGGCACATTTGTTCTTGTTTTAGGACTGTGATTCCCCTTGAATTCTGGAACTCCAAAAAAGTTCAAGCATTCAAGTCCTTGTTTGCAACTATGTGCAATGGTCCCTAATAGTTGGGTCTCAGGATATTATTATTAATATTGTGGTTAGTCACACTGACAGCCAGATGTTTAGACTGGATTTGGCATTTTTGTCCAATCTAGCAAGTCCTTCCCAAGGAACTGGGATAGGCAGATGTTGTTGTTTAATGGTGTTAAAGGTATCATCACAAGAGGTAAGCTGTTCAAAGTAAAGCTGCCTTTTGCAATTGACCGATGGTGACTTTGTCAATGCCAATGGTATTCAAGTCATAATCCAGATGTTTTGGAATTGCACCCAAGGCACCTATTACTACTGACATTATCTTTGCTGTATATAGCAGGTGCTTGTCTGTTTGAATGCTAAAGGCCGAGAGGACTTTAGCTTCTTCATTTTCTATTACTTGGTCGATTTTGTGGACCTTGTTCTTCCTTGCAGGCAAATGATATTTCATGCAGATCTTCCAATGCTTCTCAAGGAAGTTTAAGAATAAGTCTATGAAATCACTATGAACTGCACTGTGAAGCTGTTTGTTGTCATCTGCACAATCTTCTTGCAGCGAAGCGAGTGGTCCACTGTTTCTGCATGAAGTCGGCATGACCATTAAAATGGGTGACATTGGATGTTGGACAGCAGGTGAATAATTCCCATAAAATACCTAGGAGTACAGAATAACAAAATCTAGCCCCCAATAACAATTTATAGATAGGCACTTATAAAATTATGGGATCTGATCCCATGCAAACCTTATTTTTTTGTCTTTCTCTTGGTCTTTTGGGAAGCAGAGACAAACGTTTCATCTTACCAAAATTTTTGCTTCATTAAAATTTCCCACTTTTATTATTTTACTGCCATTCCTATTTCATCTCATGCTCTTTTATCCCTTATGCTCTTATGGTGGTATCTTTCTTCATTATTTGGGGGGGGGGAAGGATGCTGCAACTCATCCTGGACCCTTGTTTTTTTTCTTTTTTTAAAAAAATCCACATTTTATTTTTATTTCTTTATTGAAAAGAAATTAATTGAAAGAAACCATCCCCATCATTCTGAGCTCTGGGATTCAGTCTGCAGAGCCAATATCTCACAAAGACCTGAAGTAAGATTTTTTTTTTTTCATAGAGCAAGTGCTACATTGAGTGACAAAATGGTAGCTGTCATAACGCACCAGTTAACATGTCCAATATGAGGCGATTGTTTATTGTCTCCCAGGATTAGAAGACAGAAACATGACAAAGAACAAAGAACTAGGATCAATAATGCTTGGGGGAAATAAGATGGAGAAGGTTATTTACTCTGCATTGATCTGTAGCTGTGCCACATAAATGTGGCCTGTTTTTCTTTTTTGTTAACCTTTAAGCGGGAGTACACTCACAAGTAACTGGGGAGCTGACTAACAGGTGTAGATTAAGAATCGAAGGAGGTCACTGTACCTCTGTCACCACCAGGCACCCATGTAGCTGGGTCCCTGAAGAAATTTAAACATCAATAGCCATAATAAGGGCAAATTTATCAAGCTTGGCCTACTTTTTTGCTAGGGGCCTAACAGTGTCCAGTCAGTTTGCCCTCGCTAAAGCTCAATTGATTTGGACATTCTTTTACTTGAATTGATTATCAGTTGTGACACAGCAAATTTGTTAGCTTCCAAGCACCAGACTGGTGTTTGCGGCAACAGTTCCTGAAGTGAAAGATCTGAGCTGCTTCAGCTTTTATCCAGGCAGGGGAGAGAGGGAGGATAGGGTGAGCTTGGGTTGATATTGGACGGCCCTTTCTTAGGGAAGAATCTGAGGGAGCAAATTGAGCAAGCAACGTTCTGTTTGGGCCAGGAAAGCAGGAAGATTCTATGTATGCATGCCAGGACGGGTTGCATTGGTTTGAGGTTGCAATTCTTCCTTCCTTCCTTCCTTCCTTCCTTCCTTCCTTCCTTCCTTCCTTCCTTCCTTCCTTCCTTCCTTCCTTTCTTTCTTTCTTCTGCTTCACCTCCTCCTTGTCTTCATCTTCAACTCCCCTCCCTTCCTCCCTCCCTCCCTTCCTTCCTTCTGTCCTTTCTTTCTTTTTCTTTCTTTCTTTCTTTCTTTCTTTCTTTCTTTCTTTCTTTTTTCTTTCTTTCTTTCTTTCTTTCTTTCTTCTTTCTCTTTTTTTCTTCCTTTTCTCTTTCTTTCTTTCTTTTGTTTCACCTCCTCCTCGTCTTCATCTTCAACTCCCTCTCTCCCTTCTTTCCTTCCTTCCTTCCTTCCTTCCTTCCTTCCTTTCTTCCTTCCTTCCTTCCTTCCTTCCTTTCTTCCTTCCTTCCTTCCTTCCTTCCTTTCTCTTTCTTTCTTTCTTTCTTTCTTTCTTTCTTTCTCCTACTTGTGATTTGTTAGGAAGAAACAGACCTTTTTTTAAAAAAAAAAATAATTGGACTGGGCTAAGGTTTACTCAAATGGCCTGTTCTTTCATTATACAATCATCTCACCCGCCATTTTGAACCAGCCTGACTTCCCACGCTCCCATTAAATCCCAGGAGCAGACATTATAAGAAATCTCCCTGGGGACTTTTTCAGGAGGCTATAGATGGGCGGGGGAAAAAAATGTCTCCCTAAGCAACAGCTGTGCCACATTTTGCCACTTCAAACAGTAAAACAAGCCTGAAATCAAGAGACATTTCAACTAAATTCTCAAGCACCTTCAGAAATAAATGCCTCTTCACAATGGAAGAGAAGTTTCAAGAAACTCAAAACAGATGCTGGCCCAACATGAGTAGGAAAAAGGGAGTTTGGTTTTTTCCTGCTTGGAGGTCTGCATTGGCTTCAAGACACCCATTCTCAGTCTGGTACCTAGAAATGGCTACATTGGGGGAGCAATGAAAAGTGCCAAACAATCACTGGTACAGATAATCCTCGAGTTATGACTATAATTGAGCCCAACATTTATTCGATTAGATCAAGGGTCTTCAAACTTGGCCCTTTTATGACTTGTGGACTTCAACTCCCAGAATTCCTCAGCCTGAAGTCCACAAGTCATAAAAGGGCCAAGTTTGAAGACCCCTGGATTAGATAACCTTTATTGTCATTTTTTACTGTGGGCACAACGGCACACATCAAAAATGAAATTTAGTTGCTTGCTCTCAAAGTACACACACACACATAGCACACATTTAAACATACTATGTACAACAGATGTATAGACCTACACCCTTACGTATAGTTTACCCCATTCTGGAACTTTTCTTGCCATCTTTCTCAACAAACGGAGTGAAGGATCATTCTTGCTTAAAGCTTCAAGTTGAGACAGGTCGGACAGCTGGACTAAGATGGGCTGGCCTCTTTTAAAGCTTCTGTCTCTGGCTAAACCTAGCTCTCTTTCTCTTCTGTAACCCGCATGTAAAGAGTTAACGTGTTCCTATGTCTCCCACCTCCCAATTGGCTAAAGAACAGATTAAAATTTGAAGTTGAGGAACCGGGAAAGGCTCTTGCTTCAGCTTCTAAAGCCCTCGACAAACTGAGCAAAATTTTCAAGGTGGCTTTTGCAGCCAGCAACACAAATGGACTGGTGTTTTGATGATCTATTAAGTAAGCACTTTTCCTGTTAGTACACCGGAGATCATCTGCCTGTCTCACCCAGAGTCCTTGTCCAGACTGACCCTGTTTACTTGCATTGTCTGGTTTGCTGGCTCCCTTCCCAGAAGTCTACCCTTCCTAGCCATGGCATCGATCATTGCTACAGTCAAGAAGACAGGCCCTACCTGATGGGAAAGGCAGAAGTCTCCTCTCCTGCCATATGCCAGGAATTGTCAGCGGCTGCTCAAAATCAGGGCTCTGCCTTCTTCCGCCAAAAAAACAGCCCTTTCCCTGCATCTGCCAAAAGAAGAAACAAACCAATTTCTCTTCGGCATAATTATTTCCACAAGGAACTACTGTGGACAGGCTCATGATTGGGGTTCGTTGCTTCATTTTGTTTTGTTTTCAGAGGACTTGGGGGTTGAATTCCAAGCAAGAGAAGTCAATTGTCACCTGCAATTCCTGAGCCTGTTTCTCCAGTGACAAGTCCCCCTCCAGCACCAACAAACCAACAAACCAAATAAGCTGAAAAAGGAAACAGGATGTGTATTCCTACTCATGACTTACAGACTTGTTCGCTTTACTAATTGTATTTTTATTGGTCAACGATCGAAATAAAGTTCTGTCTATCTATTCCTACTCCTGGTTGATGGGGTTTTTTTTGGGGGGGGAGGGGGGAACATTCTTCCATCTGTCTCTTTGTCAGGGGTGGGCTGACCTTGCCTCATTTCATGCCCTGTAAAAAAAAAACCTTGGGAAAAGCGAAGATATTTTCAGCATTGCAATAGAGCCATCTTCTGGCAGTCCACTGAGTTGGGACCTTACCTGCTGCCAATTTTTTGCCAAGGATGAGTATAACTGTGCAGAGTAACAGTGATGATTAGTGGTCTGGAGGCTAAAACATACAATGAATGATTGAGGGAATTAAGTCTGGCTGTTCAACCTCTTCTTGAAAACCTCCAGTGATGGAGCACCCACAACTTCTGGAGGCAAGCTGTTCCACTGTTTAATTGTTCTCACTGTTGGGAAACTTCTCCTTGGTTCTAGGTTGGGTCTCTCTTTAATGATCTTCCACTCGCTACTTCTTCTCTTGCCCTCTGGTGCTTTGGAGAATAAGTTGACCCCCTTCTTCTCTGTGACAAGTCCTGGAAGACAGCTATCATGTCACTCCGGATTCTACTCTTCATTAAGCTAGACGTACCTAGTTCTTACAACTGTTCATCATATGGTTTAGCATAAAACATACCTAGCTCTCTCAATCATCTTCCTTCTTCCTGGAAATGTTAAAAACCAGAGACTCTGCAAAAACCAGATGCGTGATGGAAACAGGACATTGTCTCTCATGTACAACCCTTGGTCGGCTCATCCCTCGCACTCCAGCCACTCGGAATGTCTCTTTCCTCTGAAGAAATGCCTAAATTGGGTTTCATTGAATTGGGCAGGAAAAAGAACGGCAAGAGAATTAATTGTGGAACTACAGTCTTTTTTTCCAGAGGTGTTTGACAACAGGGCAGGCATCCTTGAGTAAGGGGAAAGACTGCCTAGAAAGCAGGGCAAGAGGAAGCACCATCACAACTCAAAGTTCTGCCTCTTGTGTTCCCATATCATGATATTGGGCACACGTAGGTGATTAAGAGATCTAATCTCGGTTGGTCACCGGGACCAGAGGAGAGAAGTTCCCTGAGGATGGGCTTCAGCATGAGTCCAAAAGCTCAGAAGACAGAACCTCTAGTCTCAATGACCAACCCAGATTGGATTCTGCAATATTATCCTGGGACTCGTACATTCGCCTTCATTTGTGATGGTGAGATTTTGCATAATGGTAAATGTAAAGGTTTCCTCTGTCCAGTCGTGTCCAATTCTAGGGAGTTGTTTGTTGGCTGAGGGAGCCATCATTGTCCAAAGACAATTTCCTTGGTAATGTAGCCAGCATGGCTATACGCCGATATATAGCACAGATTGCTGTTACCTTCCCACCAAAATGGTACCTATTTATCTACCTGCATTTGCATGCTTTCAAACTGCTACGTAGAGCAAGAGCTGAGGCTGGAACGGGAGCTCACCCCATTGTATGGTGCTTGGGTCTCAAACCTGGGCTGTCAGCTTTCTAGCTGACAATCTCAGCCTCTTTAACCACTGAGCTGTCACACCACCCCAATGGTACACCCTGACATAAATGTCAGATTCCGTAGTTGCCCCAAATGGGATCTGATCCCTTTGCTTTTCCCTTAACTGACATTAAAAAGCAAGCCAGCTTCACGGCATCATCCTGATTTCCTGGGTCACAACAGCACGGGATTGTGTCAACTACTGATGAATGTGTCGTTTTAGCAGAACTATCAATATGCATTTCCAAGCAATTCTCTTTACTTGTAGTTTGCAAACATGTGAGCTGGAAATTGTATTCAAAGCTTTTTACTTCCTTTTCTTATGAATGAATCCTTTGAATTCAGGGCACTTTGTCGGGTAACATAAAGCAGATCATTGCTGTACCTAACAAGGACTGTAGGGTCCTACAATATAAATTCAAACAATATGTAAGTATGTATGATTGCCTGCAGGTCAGTGAATGTGGGTGTGAGAGAGAGAGAGGGAGAGGGAGAGGGAGAGGGAGAGGGAGAAAGAGGGGGGAGACGAAGAGGGAGAGAGAGGGAGGGAGAGAGACAGAGGGAGACAGACAGACAGAGAGGGGGAGAGNTTAACCTTTAAGCGGGAGTACACTCACAAGTAACTGGGGAGCTGACTAACAGGTGTAGATTAAGAATCGAAGGAGGTCACTGTACCTCTGTCACCACCAGGCACCCATGTAGCTGGGTCCCTGAAGAAATTTAAACATCAATAGCCATAATAAGGGCAAATTTATCAAGCTTGGCCTACTTTTTTGCTAGGGGCCTAACGGTGTCCAGTCAGTTTGCCCTCGCTAAAGCTCAATTGATTTGGACATTCTTTTACTTGAATTGATTATCAGTTGTGACACAGCAAATTTGTTAGCTTCCAAGCACCAGACTGGTGTTTGCGGCAACAGTTCCTGAAGTGGAAGATCTGAGCTGCTTCAGCTTTTATCCAGGCAGGGGAGAGAGGGAGGATAGGGTGAGCTTGGGTTGATATTGAACGGCCCTTTCTTAGGGAAGAATCTGAGGGAGCAAATTGAGCAAGCAACGTTCTGTTTGGGCCAGGAAAGCAGGAAGATTCTATGTATGCATGCCAGGACGGGTTGCATTGGTTTGAGGTTGCAATTCTTCCTTCCTTCCTTCCTTCCTTCCTTCCTTCCTTCCTTCCTTCCTTCCTTCCTTCCTTCCTTCCTTCCTTCTGCTTCACTTCCTCCTTGTCTTCATCTTCAACTCCCCTCCCTTCCTCCCTCCCTTCCTTCCTTCTGTCCTTTCTTTCTTTCTTTCTTTCTTTTTTTTCTTTCTTTCTTTCTTTCTTTCTTTCTTCTCTTTTTTTTCTTCCTTTTCTCTTTCTTTCTTTCTTCTGCTTCACCTCCTCCTTGTCTTCATCTTCAACTCCCCTCCCTTCCTCCCTCCCTTCCTTCCTTCTGTCCTTTCTTTCTTTCTTTTTCTTTCTTTCTTTCTTTTTTTTTCTTTCTTTCTTTCTTCTTTCTTCTCTTTTTTTCTTCCTTTTCTCTTTCTTTCTTTCTTCTGCTTCACCTCCTCCTCGTCTTCATCTTCAACTCCCTCTCTCCCTTCTTTCCTTCCTTCCTTCCTTTCTTCCTTCCTTTCTCTTTCTTTCTTTCTTTCTTTCTTTCTTTCTCCTACTTGTGATTTGTTAGGAAGAAACAGACCTTTTTTAAAAAAAAAAAAAATTGGACTGGGCTAAGGGTTTACTCAAATGGCCTGTTCTTTCATTATACAATCATCTCGCCCGCCATTTTGAACCAGCCTGACTTCCCACGCTCCCATTAAATCCCAGGAGCAGACGTTATAAGAAATCTCCCTGGGGACTTTTTCAGGAGGCTATAGACGGGCGGGGGGGGGGGGGGGGAAAGTCTCCCTAAGCAACAGCTGTGCCACATTTTGCCACTTCAAACAGTAAAACAAGCCTGAAATCAAGAGACATTTCAACTAAATTCTCAAGCACCTTCAGAAATAAATGCCTCTTCACAATGGAAGAGAAGTTTCAAGAAACTCAAAACAGATGCTGGCCCAACATGAGTAGGAAAAAAGGGAGTTTTGTTTTTTCCTGCTTGGAGGTCTGCATTGGCTTCAAGACACCCATTCTCAGTCTGGTACCTAGAAATGGCTACATTGGGGGAGCAATGAAAAGTGCCAAACAATCACTGGTGCAGATAATCCTCGAGTTATGGCTATAATTGAGCCCAACATTTATTCGATTAGATCAGGGGTCTTCAAACTTGGCCCTTTTATGACTTGTGGACTTCAACTCCCAGAATTCCTCAGCCTGAAGTCCACAAGTCATAAAAGGGCCAAGTTTGAAGACCCCTGGATTAGATAACCTTTATTGTCATTTTTTACTGTGGGCACAACGGCACACATCAAAAATGAAATTTAGTTGCTTGCTCTCAAAGTGCACACACACACATAGCACACATTTAAACATACTATGTACAACAGATGTATAGACCTACACCCTTACGTATAGTTTACCCCATTCTGGAACTTTTCTTGCCATCTTTCTCAACAAACGGAGTGAAGGATCATTCTTGCTTAAAGCTTCAAGTTGAGACAGGTCGGACAGCTAGACTAAGATGGGCTGGGCTCTTTTAAAGCTTCTGTCTCTGGCTAAACCTAGCTCTCTTTCTCTTCTGTAACCTGCATGTAAAGAGTTAACGTGTTCCTATGTCTCCCACCTCCCAATTGGCTAAAGAACAGATTAAAATTTGAAGTTGAGGAACTGGGAAAGACTCTTGCCTCAGCTTCTAAAGCCCTCAACAAACTGAGCAAAATTTTCAAGGTGGCTTTTGTAGCCAGCAACACAAATGGACTGGTGTTTTGATGATCTATTAAGTAAGCACTTTTCCTGTTAGTACACCGGAGATCATCTGCCTGTCTCACCCAGAGTCCTTGTCCAGACTGACCCTGTTTACTTGCATTGTCTGGTTTTCTGGCTCCCTTCCCAGAAGTCTACCCTTCCTAGCCATGGCATCGATCATTGCTACAGTCAAGAAGACAGGCCCTACCTGATGGGAAAGGCAGAAGTCTCCTCTCCTGCCATATGCCAGGAATTGTCAGCGGCTGCTCAAAATCAGGGCTCTGCCTTCTTCTGCCAAAAAAACAGCCCTTTCCCTGCATCTGCCAAAAGAAGAAACAAACCGATTTCTCTTCGGCATAATTATTTCCACAAGGAACTACTGTGGACAGGCTCACGATTGGGGTTCGTTGCTTCGTTTTGTTTTGTTTTGTTTTCAGAGGACTTGGGGTTTGAATTCCAAGCAAGAGAAGTCAATTGTCACCTGCAATTCCTGAGCCTGTTTCTCCAGTGACAAGTCCCCCTCCGGCACCAACAAACCAACAAACCAAATAAGTTGAAAAAGGAAAAAGGATGTGTATTCCTACTCATGACTTGCAGACTTGTTCGCTTTACTAATTGTATTTTTATTGGTCAACGATCGAAATAAAGTTCTGTCTATCTATTCCTACTCCTGGTTGATGGGGGGTTTTTTGGGGGGGAGGGGGGAACATTCTTCCATCTGTTTCTTTGTCAGGGGTGGGCTGACCTTGCCTCATTTCATGCCCTGTAAAAAAAAACCTTGGGAAAAGCGAAGATATTTTCAGCATTGCAATAGAGCCATCTTCTGGCAGTCCACTGAGTTGGGACCTTACCTGCTGCCAATTTTTTGCCAAGGATGAGTATAACTGTGCAGAGTAACAGTGATGATTAGGGGTCTGGAGGCTAAAACATACAATGAATGATGGAGGGAATTAAGTCTGGCTGTTCAATCTCTTCTTGAAAACCTCCAGTGATGGAGCACCCACAACTTCTGGAGGCAAGCTGTTCCACTGGTTAATTGTTCTCACTGTTGGGGAAATTTCTCCTTGGTTCTAGGTTGGGTCTCTCTTTAATGATCTTCCACTCGCTACTTCTTCTCTTGCCCTCTGGTGCTTTAGAGAATAGGTTGACCCCCTTCTTCTCTGTGACAAGTCCTGGAAGACAGCTATCATGTCACTCTGGATTCTACTCTTCATTAAGCTAGACGTACCTAGTTCTTACAACGGTTCATCATATGGTTTAGCATAAAACATACCTAGCTCTCTCAATCATCTTCCTTCTCCCTGGAAATGTTAAAATCCAGAGACTCTGCAAAAACCAGATGCATGATGGAAACAGGACATTGTCTCTCATGTACAACCCTTGGTCAGCTCATCCTTCAGACTCCAGCCACTCAGAATGTCTCTTTCCTCTGAAGAAATGCCTAAATTGTGTTTCATTGAATTGGGCAGAAAAAAAAACGGCAAGAGAATTAATTGTGGAACTACAGTCTTTTTTCCAGAGGTGTTTGACAACAGGGTAGGCATCCTTGAGTCAGGGGAAAGATTGCCTAGAAAGTGGGGCAAGAGGAAGCAGGGGAGAATGGAGAGAGATGAAACAAACACTGCACCATCACAACTCAAAGTTCTGCCTCTTGTGTTCCCATATCTTGATATTGGACACACGTAGGTGATTAAGAGATCCAATCTCGGTTGGTCACCAGGACCAGAGGAGAGAAGTTCCCTGAGGATGGGCTTCAGCATGAGTCCAAAAGCTCAGAAGACAGAACCTCTAGTCTCAATGACCAACCCAGATTGGATTCTGCAATATTATCCTGGGACTCATACATTCGCCTTCATTTGTGATGGTGAGATTTTGCATAATGGTAAATATAAAGGTTTCCTCTGTCCAGTCGTGTCCAATTCTAGGGAGTTGTTTGTTGGCTGAGGGAGCCATCATTGTCCAAAGACAATTTCCTTGGTAATGTAGCCAGCATGGCTATACACCGATGTATAGCACAGATTGCTGTTACCTTCCCACCAAAATGGTACCTAATTATCTACTTGCATTTGCATGCTTTCAAACTGCTACGTAGAGCAAGAGCTGAGGCTGGAACGGGAGCTCACCCCATTGTATGGTGCTTGGGTCTCAAACCTGGGCTGTCAGCTTTCTAGCTGACAATCTCAGCCTCTTTAACCACTGAGCTGTCACACCAGCACAATGGTACACCCTGACATAAATGTCAGATTCCGTAGTTGCCCCAAATGGGATCTGATCCCTTTGCTTTTCCCTTAACTGACATTAAAAAGCAAGCCAGCTTCACGGCATCGTCCTGATTTCCTGGGTCACAATAGCACGGGATTGTGTCAACTACTGATGAATGTGTCGTTTTAGCAGAACTATCAATATGCATTTCCAAGCAATTCTCTTTACTTGCAGTTTGCAAACATGTGAGCTGGAAATTGTATTCAAAGCTTTTTACTTCCTTTTCTTATGAATGAATCCTTTGAATTCAGGGCACTTTGTCGGGTAACATAAAGCAGATCATTGCTGTACCTAACAAGGACTGTAGAGTCCTACAATCTAAATTCAAACAATATGTAAGTATGTATGATTGCCTGCAGGTCATTGAATGAGGGTGTGAGAGAGAGAGAGGGAGAGGGAGAAAGAGGGGGGAGACGAAGAGGGAGAGAGAGGGAGGGAGAGAGAGTCTCCCTCTGTCTGTCTGTCTCTCCCCCTCTCAGAGAGAGAGGGAGGGAGAGGGAGGGAGGGAGAGAGAGGGGGAGAGGGGGAGAGAGAGGGAGAGGGAGGGAGAGGGAGAGGAAGAGAAGGAGAGAGGGAGAGAGAGAGGGAGAGAGAGGGAGAGGGGGGAGATGGAGAGGGAGAGAGAGAGACAGATGGAGAGAGATAGACAGACGGACAGAGGGAGAGGGGGAGAGGGAGAGGGAGAGAGGAGGGAGAGAGGGAGAGAGGGAGAGAAGCAGATACAGAAATAGACCAAAAGGCATAATTGTATCCCAAGATTCGGCCACACCCTGCTTCCAAATGTTGTTGCACACAATCCAAGGATCATTTTGGAACTGAACAGTTTCCTTCTATGCTTTTCAAGCACGGCATGATGGGTTGTTTTTATCTGCAAGAACTTGCTAAAGCGTGCTGTTCCTCTAAAGAACCACTAGAGGGAGGAGAGGTTAAGTCCTGTGTATCCACCGCATTGCTTTCATTTTCTCATCCTGCATGTCAGAAAATCGAAGGAAAGAATCACGAAAGCCAAACCTCGCTTGGCCCATTTATCAAAGCCTCTGAGTTCTCCTCAAAGCTCGGTCAGTTTTCCAGCATCCGAAGGGCTGAAGGAGAATTCTTGCCCACGCTTTGTGGAGGCGCCCTGTTTGGAAAGAGACAAGAGGGCTGTCCATCAATTCCATTTGGAAAGTCTTCCATAACCAATTGGAGAAAATGCTGATTTTTCTGAAAAGCTCCGGAGCGGCTCGCTGGAGACTCATTTAAGTCGCCTTAAAGTTCTAACACCCAGGCTGCAAAATCTCAGGAAGCAGCTGGGTCCCTAATTAAAATGAATCGTTAGTAGATTTAGTAGGCCAAATTTATGGTTTTCAATTAAAAACACTCTTGCACTTGATATCTGTTACTCACTTGAGGGGGAGGTAGGGTAAGCTTATGTGCAGGGGGATAGATCAAAAACGTCTGATTAAAAAAAATAAAATAGAACCAGCATCCACATGCTAACATCCATATGAGCTGGATGTTTTTTTTTTCTGCACTTTTCTTTTATTTATCGACGGGTCGAGCCTGCCTTCCATTCTGCTCCTACAGTGTTTGAACTAGGGAAAATTCCAAAAATTGGCTTGGGAATGGAGCTTCCATAGTTGCTCAGAGCTTGTTGAAGTTCTCCTCCTTCTCATTTCTTTGTCCCTGCTGGGTGTATATTCAGCATAAACGCTGTAGCAAAGCAGACTTTTCTGCATCCGTTTACTTTAGTTTAGCGTTTTACCCGTCCACTTGTGAAAACATCTACCGAAAAGACCATCACACAGGCATTTAATTATCTGAACAGAACAGAACAGAACAGAACAGAATAATAGACTTGGGAGGGACCTTGGAGGTCTTCTAGTCCAACCCTCTGCTCAGGCAGGAAACCCCATACAATTTCAGACAAATGGCTATTCAGTCTTGTTTTTCAAATGACCATTGCAGCATTCCCAAGGTCACGTGATCCAAATTCGGATGCTTGACTTGGTTCATATTTATGATGGTTGCAAATGTCCCAGGGGTCATGTGATCAGCTTTTGTGACCTTCTGACAAGCAAAATCAGAACGGGGAAGTCAGATTCCCGTAACAACCGTGTTACTAACTTAACAATTGCACTGATTCACTTAACAACAGTGGCAAGAAGTCATAAAATGGGGCAAAACTCACTTAACAAATGTTTCCCTTCGTAGCATACATTTTGGGTTCAGTTGTGGCCGTAAGACTACTGTACTCCATAATCAGTGACCTGCCTGTATAAAGCTTACGGGGAACAAATGCATGGATTTGTGTTTCTTACAAGCACACGTTTCCTTGGTTTTTCTCCGTTGAACACAGTTGTTGTGTGTTGAATATGCGTAATCTGCAAATGAACACCTGTCCAGTACATGCTTCTTTAGGCTCTGCGCATGGGTGATGAAGCTGAGCAGAAAGGGTTCTCAGCAGTTAATAGCTGAATGTACAAACGATGGAAAATTATTGTGCACTGCCAATGGATTAGCTTTCAATAATGGACTTCTACGGGCCAAGAGAATCCATTTGCGACGCTGCCCTTCCCTTTTTGCATATTTGCTCCATTCTCCTTTGTAATCAGCCAATAAACAAAACAGCTCGTGATCCTGATGCTTTATCAGAAACTCTTCAAGAGCTTTTATTGAGACTAACAACACTCGTAAGTGGATTTCATAAAGCCCAGTCTTTTCAATGGATTAAAATCAGCATTGTGGAAGAAGGCAACTCTCTCTTCCCTTCCTATAGCTGAATTCCCTTCTATTTGATCTACTTCTCCTTTCACTTTGATCTCCTGCTCCACATGTGTTCTTACCGGTGTGGCAAACTGCCCTGGAGAACGCTGGAAAGAACATGCTCTCTAGGGCACCCCTTTGAACAAGAGATGAAATAATAGGCTTGGGACCTTGAGGTCTTCTAGGCTAGACCAACCCCTTGCTCAAGCAGAAGACCATTGCCTATCCAGTCTCTTCTTGAAAAACCTCCAATAATATAACAACCACAACTTCTGGAGGCAAGCCATGCCACTGGTTGATTGTTCTCACTATCAGGGACTTAGCAAGGGCACATCATTTCTGAAAATCTTGTGACGCAGACTTCAGGGACTCACAGAGGTAGTCACTAGGCATCAACATTGTTTCAAAGGCACAAATAATAACATCTTTAAAATAGAAAGACAATATTGGATTAAGCCTTGTCTACACCCACCTCTCTACAGAGTACAGAGAAGAGCAACAAAGATGATTACGGGACTGGAGGCTAAAGCATATAAGGAACGGCTGCTGGAATTGGGTATGTCTAGTTTAATGAAGAGAAGGATGAGGGGGGACATGATAGCAGTGTTCCAATATCTCAGGGGCTGCCCCAAAGAAGAGGGAGTCAAGCTATTCTCCAAAGCGCCTGGAGGCAGGACAAGAAGCAACGGGTGGAAACTAATCAAGGAGAGAAGCAACTTAGAACTAAGGAGAAACTTCCTGACAGTGAGAACAATTAACCAGTGGAACAACCTGCCTCCAGAGGCAGTGAATGCTCCAACACTGGAAGTTTTTAAGAAGAGACTGGACAGCCATTTGTCCGAAATGGTATAGGGTTTCCTGCCTGAGCAGGGGGTTGGACTAGATGACCTTCAAGGTCCCTTCCAACTTTACTATTATTATTATTATTATTATTATTATTATTATTATTATTATTATTATTATTATTGTTGTTGTTGTTGTTGTTGTTGTTGTTGTTGTTGTTGTTGTTATTATTATTATTATTATTATTATTATTATTATTATTATTATTATTATTATTATTATTATTACTACTAGGCTTCAAGGTGTTGACCTCTCAGATAATGCTAGATAAAATTTTTCAATTTTCCCCTCTGCTTATAAAAATGAAAGAGTTCCCTAAGTGGAAAATGTTGACTGAGTTACTACTTGATTTTGTGTCTGTGCAATGAAACCCAAGATGCTCAAATCCCGACTTGATAATATCGAGGAGAGCTTATTGTTGGCATCTGCTGTTAGGACATTGGCTATATCATACCTTTACTAAATTCAGTCTTATATGCTATTTTCACCATTTCAGCCTTCCCTTATGATAGCTCATTAGAATAGGGTAACCTCTATAGAAGCAAAAATCTCGCCGCTCGCTAGCTGGCGAGGATGGAGATGCACACAGAGAGACATACACATGCACACGCACACAGAAGAGAGACACACACACACACTCGCTTACCAAAAAAAAAAGAAGAGGAAGAAAGTAATAATATGAAGCCTGCCACTATTAAAGAGATTGAAAGCTGAAGGTGTGCATTTATGCCACCGAGCCAACTTAAATGTTCATAAAGACAATGAAATTTTCAGTATCCCAAGTTGTTGATTCCATACGTCAGGTCAGAGATAGATGACTCCGAGCTGAGATTTATTACTGAGAGGCAAAGCCTTGGAGTGTGTGTCAAGGTGGGCCCATTCATCACTATGAGAAGTCTGCCATAATATTCTGCTGTCACATCCCATCTGCCCTTGATCAATCGATCAGTCAGCCTACTTAGGAAATGGTACACAGATCCACCGTAATCAGCTTAGACATCCAGAAGCATGGACAGTGGTTAATCATGCAAACAAATAGGAATGGAAACTAAACTGAATTTTGCCCTGCCATGGAATGAATTGAGCTCTGGTATAAGCTTCCAGAAAGCTCTCTCCCTATCTTAAGGTGAGGGTCACTCAGGTCATCTAAAGTTGGGAAGGAAGAACCATCTCACTTTTTCCTTATATCAATGCAAATTATTCTAGCTAAGATAATGTTTGCTATGCAAAAGAGACCCAGCACTTCATGGTTTCAAATGGTTCTGTCCAGCTTTATTAAAAATACCAGGGGAACAAATCTGTGTGGATAGGATAGGATGTGGTGGGATGGGATGGATGGGATGGGATGGGATGGGATGGGACGGGATGGGATGGGACAGGAGAGGGAGGAGAAGAGAAGAGTAGGGTAGGGTAGAGTAGGGTAGGGTAGGTAAGGAAGGGTAAGTAGGGAAGGGTAGGACAGGACAGAACAGAACAGAATAGAATAGAAAGGGACCTTGGAGGTCTTCTAGTCTAACCCTCTGCTCAAGCAGCAGATCCTATACCATTTCAGACAAATGGTCATCCATCTTCTTTAAAAACTTCCAGTGATGGAGCATCCGCAACTTCTGAAAGCTCCATCTGTGGCCTGCCTCCTTTTCTCTAAGTTGATCGTCTCACTCTTACTCAGAGATACTTAAATAAATGACTGCTGATCAGAAGCAGGAAACAGACTAGATAGTAGAGAATGGGATGAGCAACAGAGTACTGGTTGAAAACAGGATCGACAGGACCATGGACAGCTCTAAGAGGTGCTGGCATCTTGTTCTGATGAGCCAAAAGACCACCTTAATAGAGTGGACAAAATTCAAAGGGACCATCCTCAAGATTGTAGTTTCTAGAAGGATTTCATGCAACTCAATAACAGTGGCATGTAGGGTTTATGAGCTCAGGTTTAATTTCATAAGTTTCCCATTTTGTTGGAATTCACCATCTAATTATCAATGGAATCGTCCATTTAATTGAAGCCCTGGTATGATGATCATACCAACTCAAGGTCTGTAATTGAATGACATTTCTTTATTTAATTGTTTGTCTTTCTGCTCAAAAACAGCAGTCATGGAAACCAGCAACAATAAGATACAGATTAAAAGGAAGTCATATTAAAGCTGAAAAATGAATCAATGGGAATAAACACATCGGGTATATTCAATTTTCTCTGCATTGATACTTCTTTAGCTATTGGCAGGTAAGACAAAATAAATAGGGTTAGTTCCAGCCTCTTTGGCGGGGGAGGGGAGTCATTCAGACCTTGAAAGTAACCATCCAGGTAGTCCTTTATTGCATTCCTATCAAAGGGTTTTTAACATTACGTGTTGAATTATTACAGTGGCTTACTTCTACCTTTTTTTTTTTTGTTACTCTGAACAATTATCTGAAGAGGTGCTGCTGATCTTCTCCTTTTCTTGGGTTCCACTCCCATGCCTAATTATTTCGCTTTTCACCTTGAGGGTGCCACTCTCGTCTCCAGGCCACCCCTCATAGCTCTGCTGAATCTCCAACACTCTGCATTTAGAAGAAACTATTTGAAACTGATTTCTGTCAATTTCAAAAGCAGAGTTTCTTTTGTCAGATTTAATCAGAACATTTAAAAGATATTCAATCCATTTCCTTCTCTCCTTCTTTTCTTCTCTCCTTCCTTCTCTTTCTTTCCTTCTTTCTTTTTCCTTTTCACCTTCTCCTGCCTTCTTTCTTTCTTTCTTTCCTTCCTTCCTTCCTTTTTCCTTTTCTTTCTTTCTTTCTTTCTCACTTTCTCTCTCACACTCTCTCTCAATTTCTAAATGTTCTAATTAAATTCCCCAAATTAAATTTCCCTCCTTCCTTCCTTACTCCCCTCCCTTTCTTCCCACCCTCCCTCTCTCCCTCTAGATGGAAGTCTGAATCAATAAAACTCTAATGCTGATGGGGGAAAAGGACAGATAAAAGGAGGTGGAATGGCACCTTTAATTTCTTTTCCCCAGAACCTAGAATACTGGTCAGTAAAAAAACTCAGCTACTTTCTCATCAATTCCACAAACTTGATTGGAAGTCTTTAGAGGACTTCGAAAGAAACTGAAGCAGGGAGAAGTCAGAAAAATTCTCCATAATGTTAATTTTTTACAGAACGATCTGCAGCTAGAAGGTTATCCGACAAGAGGGACAGCTCTAAGCCGGACTGAATCGTATTCTTGCCCTCTCCATCATCTCCACCCCAATAAACCCATCTTTGAACTGGGATGGACTGCTCACCTAGCTTTTTTCCTCTTGGGTCAGCATTCCCAGCAATCTTGCATGTCAGTAGCCACCACTGAGCTTTTGCTGCAGCTGAGACATTAAGAAAGATGATTTTTTTCCAAAATGAGGCAGCCCAGTGAACTGTGATGGCGATGTAATTCCATTACTTTCAAAGGAGTTGAGTCTGTTATTGCCAGCCAAGTGTAACAATGCTGCACCTTTTAAAGGAGAGAACGACAGGGGGAGAGATGAGGAAAAAGGGCTTGTGGTTGGTGGAACCAGCACTGGAAAGGCAAGCTTTTTGTTTGGTTTGGTTTGGGTCCCCCCCCCCCAGTTCGGAGCAAAAGCTTGGCAGAGTACACAATGAATGGGACACAAGATGCAATACAGGTATTTCTTCTGCAGCAAGCAAGCAAGCGGAGTCTGTCTGACAAAGTCCATTAGCTACTTCATCAGAAGCTGCTGCTTCCACTGAATTGTTTTCTGTTTCACTGCCCTCTTGATCCATCAAGGAGCAAAAAATGTCTAGCAGACAGAGGAAAACACAGAGGCATATTGAAACTTTCACTATTTACCTATTGACCTACCTCCTGGTTATAAATGGGTTTGAGAAAAGGAATTTGTTTATACAATATTCAAGTTTCCAATAGCCTCTTTCTTGGTTGCATTCTGTCACACTCCTGCACAAATCTGACCTAGATCTGCCTGTGGACTTGGACTTGTGGCAGAGCTGCAGACAAAAGTGGAGGATGCATCTGAGGATATTCATGTCTTCCACCTATATAGAAAGCTAGCAGATCAGGGAACAGGGTAGACCAGAAGTAAAATATGCACTTTTTTTTTATCATGACTTTTCTCACGTGTTTTCAAGGGAGAACTCTTTGAAACCAGAGCAGCTGAGAAAGGAGAAATGTAAATACGCAAAGGCAACTAAATGGAAATTAAAACATAATTAACATAATTTCCCCATGAATTTCATCATTTTAGCCTTCCACCATATTAAACATTAGAGCTGACTGACAACGTCTATAAGAATAGTTGGGGGCAAGATGCTGACTCTGTAAACAGCTTAGAGAGGGCTGTAAAGCACTGTGGAGCGGTATATAAATGCTATTGCTATTGCTATTAACTGCTTCTTCCCTTAAATAACAAGCTCCAAATAGGCTCACGTTTTAGACCTCTGCAACTTTTAGAAATTTGGACAGCTCCATCTTACTTTGGGCCATTTCCGATGATGCTCAGAAGTGGAAATTATGAGCTTCTGGAAGCAGCATATTCTGACCAGTTGCTTTGCTCAAATGTGTTCCTCTCCTCGGTAACTGAAACCATTATGGAAAAGTTTGCAAGTGACTCCATTGCTTCCTCCAGAAGTTGCTATGTTGGAGCTTCTCTGCATACATGCCTCCCAAGCCAGTATCAATATCTATCATGATCCCAAAACACATGTAAGATGAAGAGTTGCTAGGAGATACACGCACACCCAGCCTGAAGCATCTCTGTTTCAAAACAGCAGAAGGAATTCTCACAAAGTGAGGGCCTTCTCTCAGGAGCCCAGATAGGTAAGGGAGAGCTTTAATGATTGGGAAAGAAACACACGTCTGCACTACAGTGACACTATTATATCAGAGGTAAAGTGGAGAGCAATACAGGTCATTCTTCTAAGTACCTAAAGGAGAGTTGTTCAAATAGACAACTTGCTTGTGTATCTCCCAAGGGCAGAACGCTAACAGGATAGTCAGATTGTCAGAGTCTACTGATATCGCATATTAAATTTGTAAATTTGTACTGAGGCAGCATCCAAGAGACCAAGGATATCAGCATGTAGTGCAGGAATTAAAATTAAAGCATCTCTGAGAGATTCCTATCCAGTCTCTGCTTGGACATATCCACAATTTCTTCACGATCACTTTTATTGTCCTAAAAGGACCACTAAGCAAATTGTTGAAAGTCAAGGACTGTCTGTAGTCTGTATAGTCTGTTGTAGCTAAAATTAAAGGTGAATGTCTAAACCTTTCTATAGCTAACATTTGTGCAGCATTCAAACATACTTTTAGTATAAAGAAGAGACCTAGAATGGACTTCTGGAAGTGGCATCCACGCACTTCCGGTGGGCCATTCTAGACCTCCGAATGCAGCAAAATTTAGCTACCGGTTCTGCTGAACCGTTGCGAACTGGCTGAATCCCACCACTGCCTTGTGCTGAAAAGTCTGCTGATTTTGTTTCTTTTAGCCCAGTGATGGCGAACCTTTTAGAGACCAAGTGCCCAAACTGCAACTCAAAACCCACTTATTTATCGCAAAGTGCCAGGGCTGCATCAGCATTGTGGTGCCCTCAGGGGGGACGTGGGGGGCGTAGCTCACTGGGTGGGCATGGCTGCATTGGTCACAGCAGACTGGGTGAGCATGGGCAGGGCCAGTCCCTTGCCATCTCAAGGGCATTCCTGGGAGGCCACTGCCGCTTGCTTGCTCACTTCCTGCCCTGTCGCTTCCAAACGCCATGTGCCCGCTACTCTGGTGAACTCTGCTAGGTCAACGGCATGCGTGCCCACAGAGAGGGCTCTGAGTGCCGCCTCTGGCACACGTGCCATAGGTTCGCCACCACTGTTTTAGCCACTCAGAAGGATCTGAGGCCAGATCAAAAATAAAATAAAACTATAAAAACTTCCAAGGAAATCATCAAGTACCTACCAGTGGGAACGCAAGTTTAATTACATCATAAGCATTAACATCAGATACCTTATCACCTTTAATTGCAGTGATGAAGTTCTATCTAGTTGCAAATGAATAGTAGTAAATGCCTTGCCCTTTTTCAAATTCCCACAAAGTTCATAAATCCAGTGACTAACGCAACAGTATTAGAAATATTACCTCATTGTGACATTTAATTGTGACCTTTTCTTGCAGCCACAATATGGTCTCTTGCTTACCCAATATGAGATAGACATTATTAACCAGTTTATATTTAGACCCAGGGATATTGAAATATTCTTAAAATTCCCCATAGTTTTAGTATTGCAAATAATTACATTTCACTCCTGATTCTCAGCCAGTTGACCCTTTAGGTACTCTTTTATTGGATCAAAACGTGGCTTATTTTTGTCCCATCTAGATATTGTGACAATCGCTTTACAATCGGAAGAAATGTAAACTTTGGATGCTATGAAACTACAAAACAGGGTCAATAGAAGAAAGTTATGCTAGGGGTTGTAGTTTAGGAACACCTAGAAGTACAGAGAACTTTGACGTTGAGGAAGTGCCAAAACACTTCTTCTTTTTCATGGTCCCCATGAAATTGATCTAAATGTAATACTTACCTAAGTGTAATAATAATAACTGATTCAGAGTGGATTCCAAGGACTACGAATATATTTATTTGGATGGAGGATTTCTACACTGCTGCTCATTATGATCACCACTTCCATCAACTCTGCTCATTCAAGTTGTTCTGCTGAAGCCTTTTACTTAAGATGACAGACGTTTTCAATCTGTTCTTGTATCGCTGCTGCTTATGAATATAATTTGACACACCCCCTCTTTTTTTCCCCTGTATCTTTTTTTTCCCCTTCAGAAGGGCAAATTAAAGGTCAAGTTAGACATTTGATCTATTTTAATGTAGGCGGCAATGCAGATGAACTGATTTGACATATTTAAATAAAACATTCTAATAGCATGTTCCGTGGTCTTGAAGGCCTTAGGCAGCATACACTGTATTTGTTAGAAACTGTGGCTGGCTTAATTACTCTCATAAATGAATTATACCCATTTCCATTTAAAACCATAAGTGTTGCGTTTGAACTAGGGTCAAATTAAACTTTCTGTCAATTATGCAGATTACTTAAGCAATTATGTAAATTGTTAATAAATTCTTAAGTAGAAAGAGGGGGCAGTACTTGATTATATATATATATATATCCAAATTTCTTTTTCTGACAAAGAGTAAAGAATTACATCGGGAGACTAAGATGGCCATTTCTAGCTTGTTCTGCTTTCATCAGTTAGCCATACCCTTTATGGGATTCAAACCTGGGCAGTTTTACATACTAGGCAGTGATTTAACCACCAAGCCACAGGCTCTCCTCCCCTCTTTGCCAGCTGAGTCAAGGGAGTATATACAGGAAGTTTCTCAGACAGACCGGTCTGAGTGAGTACACCTTGACATTTTAACTGCTATACTGCAGTTTTTCTTTTTACAATATCTTTTACCATGCAGCCCCCAGCTAGGGGCGTTAAGCAGGCTCAAGTCGCAACTGCGAAACATTTTAAATCCATATATATGCACACATATACACACACACACATATATATATTATATGCTATGAGCTTTGGTGGGAGAGATAAAGCAGCAAAGCTTTAAACAGTCAAAAGATCACTCAGCAGAAGTTGCAAAGAAGAAGAAAAAAAAATTGTTGAGTTTCGGTTCCCAGACACTGGTATTTATTTGTTTTGTTTAAATATTTATAACTTCCTGATCCAGCTCATGAGAGCTGATCAAACTGTTTTATAACCACTGTAAAAAGATGAGACAACAGATGTAACAGTTGAAAGGAATGGTGGATTTTAACAGGTGTCAGAAATGCAGCTTCTCAATGGCGTTTAACTTTCTTTCTTATTCTTCATCTTCCCCGGCTGACGTGTTTCCTGATTTTCAAAAGTTCTCTAGAAGGAGTTCCCTCCATCTCTTGGTTCTCATGGGCAGCCAAGGAGGCTGCAGCAGATTATTGGATAGAGAACTGTAAATGAAAGAGAGGCTAAATGTCTATGGAGATTCTCAATCATCCAGGTCATGTTTATGCCAAAGGTGCTTTCCAACATTTTGCTTCTCATCCAACAGGGGCAGGGTTGTTGTTGTTGTTGTTAGTTGCAAAGTCGTGTCCGACCCATCGTGACCCCATGGACAACCTTCCTCCAGACCTTCCTGTCCTCTGCCATCTTCTGGAGTCCATTTAAGCTCAGGCCTACTGCTTCAGTGACTCCATCCAGCCACCCCATTCTCTGTCCTCCCCTTCTTCTCTTGCCCTCGATCTTTCCCAGCATCAGTCTCTTCTCCAGTGAGTCCTTCCTTCCCATTAGGTGGCCAAAGTACTTGAGTTTCAACTTCAGAATCTGGCCTTCTAAAGAGCAGTTGGGGTTGATCTCCTCTAGGACTGACCGCTTTGATCGCCTTGCAGTCCAGGGGACTCGCAGGAGTCTTCTCCAGCACCAGAGTTCAAAGGCCTCAATTCTTTGGCGCTCAGCCTTTCTTATGGTCCAACTTTCACATCCATACATTGCAACTGGAAAAACCATGGCCTTGACTATACGCACTTTTGTTGGCAGGGTTAGCAATACTGAAACATTGAGTTCACCAGTCAGTTGCAAAACCAAAAAAAAAAAAAAATAACCTTATTGGCAAACATTCCTGGCAAAATAATGCCTATAAGATCATGAAGAATCAGAAGTGACTGAATGACTGAACAAAAAGAGCCACCACAACAAACTGAAAAATTTCAGAGAATTTCACCAAAATGTTTTTCCTCTTTGAAAAATAACTTCAGAGATCATCTTTTTAAAAAATCAAATGTCTGGCATCAAAATTGCAGAGAAAATATTTGGCATGGGAACAATGCTTAACTAAGCCGCTGAAAATTCATTAAACTCTTTTTAAATTGCCAAGAACTGCATTTCAATGCTCAGAAGGATGACTAATGTGGTGGAAACCTATGATCCAATTCTAATTCCAGTCTCTCTCTAATTTCTCTCTCTAATTTCTCTCTCTCTAATTTCTCTCTACTCTCTCTCTCTCTCTCTCTCTCTCTCTCTCTCTCTCTCTCTCTCTCTCTCTCTCTCTCTCTGTGTGTGTGTGTGTGTGTGTGTGTGTGTGTGTGTAAGGGATAACATAAAGGAGAATTTCTTCTATATTTCTACCATATCAGACAATCTGGCTTTCCAAAATTCTTCAACATATTGCTTAAGAGCAGATCTTCCAAATCGTGTAGGAAGTTCACTTCAGCTGAAAGTTCATGCTGGAATTTGTAACAATCAATAAAAATTGTTACAGAGCTATCTCTAAATAATTCTGGCTTTTGTTAAACATACAATGGCTCAGCCAGAGTGGATCTTGCCTAGTTAATGTTGATTCAAACAAACCAATCCTTTTCTTGTGACAAAAGCCAAATTCCCCTTACATAAAAGTTGTGATTTTCTGACTCTCTTTTTACAGACACTTCATTACAAGGACTTTGAACCATTTGGAATAAGTTCAGACCTCTGCTCAAGAAGGAGACCCTATAGTATTCTGAGATTAGCAGCAGAGAAGTCACTTGCTTGTTAGATGCACATTGTTTCTGAGAGATGAGTAAGTAGTTGTTGTAAATGTGTACGGTGGCCTAAAAGAAGTTGTATATTCCGGGATCCTTTGGCAAATAATAACTTCAGAGTTATTTCTAGGTGAATGTGGACTATATTACAATTAGTCAGATAGCATACTTAATAGGAAGAGTGTTGCAAATTACACTGAATGGGTTATACTTCCAAAGTCACTATGCATGGACCTGTGGCCTTAATAGATGAACTTTCTGGGGGAAAAAAACTGCCTAAGGCTGTACTAAAAACATGGATCTTGAAATATCACACAGGGGAGAGAAGAAAGCAAATTTTGCTGCCCCTTCTTTCTTCTCAGCTGTCACCTGGATCAAAAACCTAGGCCTTCCCAATCTTAAATGCAACCAATTCAACCCTTTATAAAAGTGAGGGGCCCCAACCTCAATTCTCTAGGCCACTTACTTTGTGCAAATTAACATTTTAATGCCATTTGCTCAACCTGCTCTTTTTCTAAGAGGTGGAGGAAGAAAGCAAAGGAATGTGCCGCAATATACATATCAAAGACGGATGGAATTGGAAAAGAGCCAATGAATGCTAAATTATGGATCGAGAGAGGGGCTGTCTTTGTGGTTTGTTTGTTTTGTTTTGGTTTTGTTTTAAAAGAAAATATATACATGTTAGGATCTGTAAACTCTGGAGTATTCAACCAAAGGCACTTTGCCATGCCTACCTGGAAGACTTTTTTTTAACTTTCTTATTCTTGGCGATCCTTTATAAAATAATAGATGAAAGTTCTGCTTTCAAAGCTCCATTGCTTTTCTGTAGTAAGTCCCTCTCTCCAGCTGGTCTGCATACTAAAAGGCAGCACCACCTTGAATGGATTACATCTTTAATTCTTAGCTTTCCAACTCTGAACATACATTATTTTTTAAAAAAACACACACAAAAAAACCTAGAGATAGCCTAAAGCTATAGACCCCACGATTCTTGAAATGGATTAAGAGACAAACTCTTTTGCAGCCTGGAATGAATCCCAGTCTGTTATCCACCACAATTCTCTGAACTTTAATTCTTGTCCCCCTATCTGTCTGTCGGTCTTTCTGTCTATCTGTCCAGCTACTTTCTTATCTGACTTATATAGCTCATGTCTACTTTAAAAATAGCGATAACACTTAAACTTATATACCACTTCACAGTGCTTTACATCCCTCTCTAAGTGGTTTACACAGTCAGCGTATTGCCCCCAGCATTTTACCAACCTTGGAAGAATGGAAGGCTGAGGCAACCTTGAGCTGGTAAAGATCAAACTCTTGGCTGTGGGCAGAGCTAGCCTGTAATACTGCATTCTAACCACTGCAACCACTACTACCAATGAAGTTGGACTCCCTTTATTTTATCCCCATAGCAGCAGAATTTGGAGTAAAGCTGGGCAGAGAGTGAGTGACTGATCCCAATTCTCTTTTGCTTAGGGCTGCTAGGGGAGAGTCCAAATTGCTATAAAGAAAAGGGACCAAGATAAAACTCTTGTTTCACTCCTCAATGGGAGCCTGTTGGACTTGGCAAGTCTTTCTTCTTTCTTTGCTTTGCTTTGCTTTTTTCGCTCATGATTAGTTGATATGTTTTTGAAGGAAACCAAAATCTATTTGAACAGCCTCCATCCTATTCCTTCTCCCTGCATCTGGACAATCTATTCTTTTTTTCTCTCCTTTTCTCCTTGTCAATGATCCATGAGTGCATGGCCAAAGCTGAAATATTGTGGAACTTGTTATATTTTAACTTGTTGGTTGGCCTGTCTTGAAGGAAAAGAATCTCAATATTTCAAATATTAGACTGGAAGGCATTCTCTACGGGGCAGATTAGGGTCAGTGGCTTGCAAAAAGTTTTGGCAGATCTCTCTCTCTCTCTCTCTCTCTCTCTCTCTCTTTCTTTCTCTCTCTCTCTCTCTCTCTCTCTCTCTCTCTCTTTCTCTCTCTCTCTCTCCCTCTCTCTCTCTCTCTCTCTTTCTTTCTCTTTCTTTCTTTCTCTTTCTTTCTTTCTTTCTTTCTTTCTCTCTCTCTCTCTCTCTCTTTCTTCCCTCTATTCTTTGATATAAAGTGTGTTTGATTTGGGAAGCAATGTTTATCTGAAAATGCTTTACAGCTCAAGAAGGAGAATTCAATAGCTAGGATGCTCCAGCTTCACAACAAATAAAAACAACTGGAATGTTAGAACTTACTGGCAAATAAAAAAGAAAATGCTCCTTTAATATAGCAACCAACTCTGTCAGTCCACCAAAGCTCGGAATCCTGCAAATATAAGAGAGGAGAGAGAAAAATTAAGAATGGAAAACTGGCTGCATTGTTTCCACCACAACTCTCTTGATTATATATCCACGTACGTTTCCAGACTCGGTGGTCTGATTGTTTCCCCAAACTTGTTTTTTTTCCTCTTTGGGATCCACCCACCCCAATGAATATGTATGTTCCTCACAATAATAGAAAAGGATCAGCATCCTGACCTATCATCTTGGTTTTTCATATTTTCCCTGGGTGCATGCAATTTTTTCCCTCCTAATTCTTTCTCTCCTCCCCCTCCTTCTCCCTCTCTCTCTCTCTCTTTTCCTCCATGACATTAGAGAGTCCAAAGTGACATACATTTTTTATAGCTTCATAAAGTCGTCCACTGACCGGGTCACCCTTCTCATAACTAGGGAGCAGAACGCTTGAAAAAAGCCATTCATCAACATGAAAGGAGCCTCTGACGACCGGCTCCAATATGTGCGAGGCCTGGCAAGATTCAGCTCTGTGCAAATGCTAAGTTACTTCCTTGCTAATGCTAGATGACCTGCTCCCTTCTATTAGCACTCCGAAGGGAACGAGAAGGACAGCCCAGCTTCCCTTGCTCTGCAAAAACAGCTCTCAAGATGCAGGCTGAGACGAACGCCTGTTTGCTAAATGGACACTTCCCCCAAACAAAATTCGTATTTATACTAATGAAAGACTCAATTAAATAAAGATATGAAAAATATGGGAAGGGAACCAGTGCCTGCCTAATAGCCTGTATCCAATTTATTACTTTCCATGCGAATCCTGTTGAAAAATCCGCCCGGCTTTTTCTTCTGGTTCCTGCCTTGGGTGTCAGACAGACGTGTCAAAGGGCTTCAGAAGCCTGGATGGGGATGCCTGCCAGGCCAGAGATGGAATACCGGTCCAAAATTCCCCATCCTTGCTAAAAAATAGATCTATAGTAAGAACATATTTTTCCAGACAAGATGCTAAAGATGCGAGCTGCAGGTAGTCCTCCACTTATGACCACAATTGACCCCATTTCTGTTGCTAAGCGAGACACTTGTTAAGTGAGTTTTGCCCCATTTTACAACCTTACTTGTCACAGTTGTTAAGTGAGTCACTGCAGTTGATAAGTTAGTAACCCGGTTGTTAAGTGAATCTGACTTCGCTTGTCAGAAGGTCGCAAAAGGGGGTCACGTGACCCCGGGACACTGCACAACCGTCACAAGTATGTCTGAATGTTGATCACACGATCATGGGGATGCTCCAACAGCCATAACTATGACAAATAGTCATAAGTCACATTTTTCAGAGCCGTTGTAGCTTGGAACGGTCACTAAATGAAATGTTGTAAGTCAAAGACTACCTGTATCTCCTGGTCTTCAATCCTTGAAAGTCCGTGTTTTCAGTAAATAGAGTTCCTTTCACAAGACATGGTCCAGATGACTTTAAAGATGTGTCTGTTTAACAGTTAAAAGGGGGGGCACAACCACTGGATTCTTTGCCCACACACCCACACACAAAAACCCTTTATTAGTGAATTTAATTACTTCCTATAGGGGCGTGATCAGTGGTGGGATTCAAATAGGTGAACAACCAGTTCTCTGTGTGGATGCCACTTCCAGAAGTCCGTTCTGGGCCTGGGCAATGAAAAATTAGCTACCGGTTCTGCCGAACTGATGCGAACCGGCTGAATCCCACCACTGGGCGTGATGCCTCGGTGGTTAAAGACACTGAGTTGTCAGCTGGAAAGGAGCAAAATTTACTTAACAACTGTCTTGCTTAGCAACAGAAATTTTGGACTCAATTGTGATCATAAGTCGAGGACTATCCGTTAAGTTGGCTGCTTGGGAAAACATTGCTAGGGAGCTACGTCAAGTTCGTGATTTAGTTCAAGATTATCCTGGATTTTTGGGGAAAAGGTCCTTTTTAGGTTTATCCAGAAGTAGCAGGGATTGGCCTGCCCAATGCATGCTTTGTCTGGGAGAGAAAGAGGCCGTAACCTGATGGATGTGAAGCAAGTTTATTTTCATTTAAACTATTGATAAAGAGAGTAAAAGCATATTAGTATCTTTCGTACCAAAAATAATGAAAACAATCACCCAAGAGCTTTCGTTCATTTATCATTTTTAAGAAAGAAGTTGGTAGACAGTCAAAACAGCACATGCAGCCGGCTGTAATTTGTGTCTCTGTGTGTGTTTCTCTCTCTGTGTGTATGTGTGTTTGTGCATGCATGCACACACACCAAGATTGTGGGGCTGCAATATTGATTTCAGCTGGGGAGAGAAGACAAAGAGTCGACAAGGCACATTTTGCAAAAATTAGAGCTTCAAAGTGGCAAGTGAGATAAAGTGGGGTCAGGAGATTTCTCCTCCAAAGGAAACAGTACATCAAATAATCCCATTCAATGTTTAAAAATCTTTCCAAAAATATGATCTCTTGAGGCTTTCCTTTCTGTAACCCTTTTTTTTTGTGTTGTTGTTGAATTGTCTTAAAAAAAAAACAGGCCGTAAACTAGAAAGATGCAAATTGATAAAGCAACTCAAAAATATATTTCACGGGCTCTGAAATCCTAAGAGATTTTGTCCCATCCTACTTGCTTTAAAATAGTTCAAGATGGGCTTGGATTTCAAAACTTTTCAAAAGCTCAGTTGCTTCCCAGATGCTCAGAGAGAATGGCCTACACCTTGCAAGTTATTGTTGCAGAAAACTGGAAAGGCTTTGTCTGGAACAAGGTCTTATATGTTTACATAATTTCTCATCTTGTTGTTACAGCCCTGGCTTGGACAGTTTTAAATTACAGTTTCCATTCACCAAACTCTCAAAAGCAGTTTGAAGTTGTGCTGCGAGTATCTTCACAAGTTAGAAATGTCCAGTGGTCCCACCTCGGTGAAGATATGACCAATAACCAATACTCCATCCAGTTTTGGTCACCACATTACAAAAAAGAAGTTGAGACTTTGGAAAAAGTGCAGAGAAGAGCAACTAAGATGATTAAAAGCCTGGAGACCGAAACATACGAAGCACGGTTGCAGAAACTGGATATGGCTAACCTAGAAAAAAGAAGACTTGGGGTGACATGATAGCAGTATTCCAGTATTTGAGTGGTTGCCACAAGGAAGAGGAGGGGGTCAACCTATTCTCCAAAGTGCCTGAAAGCAGGACAAGAAGCAATGGATAGAAACTAATCAAGGAGAGAAGCAACCTGGAATTAAGGAGAAACTTCCTAACAGTGAATAGCTTGCCTTCAGAAATTGTGAGTGCTTCATCACTGGAGTTTTTTAAAGAAGAGACTGGACAGCCACTTGTCTGGAATGGTGTAGGGTCTCCTTCTTGAGCAAGGGGTTGGATTAGTAGACCTCCAAGGTCCCTTCCATTCTATTCTGATTGACTAATTGATTGGTGCCTAACTTCATTCACAATACACATTATTGTAGTTATAAAGCATACAGTAAATATGTCTATTCCACCCTTATATAACACAAACATACAGAGAGAGAGATGTAATCACACACATACGCACAATCATTCCATGCTTTACAGTTGTTTCACCTTTCCAAAGAGGTTGGGGCCAAAGTAAAACAAACTGCTTACCAACCCTGATTATGAAAAGAAATATATTTGAAAGATTTTCAGTTCCATGTTTTTAAATCACCTGAATTGAAGCAGGAAAAAAGGGAAGAGGAAAGGGGAAGGGGGAAAGAGAAGGAGAAGGAAAGGGGGAAGCAGACAGAGGAAGGGAGGGGAGGGGAGGGAGAAGGGAAGTTTCTATTGTACCAGAACATTAACACATTTGTTATGACAGGTCATGAAAATAGAAGCCATGACATAATACATAGCATTATATCATAGTGCAGTTTGCATTGTTTGGGCAATAACATCAGATATGCACGCAGTCACTTCCTTCTGAAAGAAGAGAAACAGGAATGGACCTGGCTAGTATTTGAAATCCTCATTCCTCAACCCATTGCCCTTGCTTTAATTGATCATAAATTCCCCTGACAGAGGTGGAGGTGGTGATGTCTACCTAGCATAATATTTACTGTGGCAGCAGGGGGACAAAGGGACATTGAGATTTGCTTCTCAAATTATACACAGAGGCACTGAGGCTCAAGAGATCTACTAGAATGTTGAGTCTTGGCTACAGTCTTGAGATTTCCTGCTGGCTTCTCCTCCAAATGCTAACCATGTCCAAACCTGCCTAGTTTTGCAAGATCAGTCAAGGACTGCTAGAAGCCACCACCAAGATGGATTCTCAACTGGAACTTCAAATTGGATACGCTCCCTACGCTCCTCATTAACTGCAGTTTTATTTTTGTCACTGTTTTAATGGATTTTTAAATAAATGGGTCTAGGTTATTCAGGCACTCAGTGAGTGAACTGATCTGAATCAGGAACCAATTTCAAAAAGGTCCATGACTTGGTCTGGTTGAAAGACACAATAACAACAACTAACGGCCGGGTTGTTGGGAGTGGAAGACAGCCAAACAGATCTGGGTTCTGAAAGTGGTCAGCACCTTGGACAGTTCATTGCAGAACTGTCCTGTTGATTCAGCATTCCTCCTTCTCCTTCTATTTCCCATTATCTTCTTCTCTCGTTATTTTCCATTACTCCTTCTCCTTGTTCTCTTTCTCCTTCTTCTCCCCCTCCTTCCATTTCCCATTACTTTCTTCTCCTCCAAGGCCTAGACTGGACTTCTGGAAACCAGACGGTTCTCCGAACGCAGCAAAATTTAGCTACCGGTTCTACCAAACCGGTGCGAACCGGCTGAATCCCACCACTGGCTCTACTCTACACCATCTTTCTTAAGTGTTCAAGTAAATCACACACACACACAAACAAAAAAGCAAAAAGAGAAAATAGACCTCTTCCACCAAGCTTTTAATTGTGCAATGAATGGAATCGGATGATACTGATATAAACTAATTTCCGATATCAATGGCGTTGCTTTTGTTTCTATCTTTTTGTGGCTTATTGTTGGTCGTTTTGCATCGTCACAAGCTCCTTTGAGTGTTGTGTGAGCAGAAACATGAGGTACCAATTTAATAAAGGAAGAAAGCTGAATGAAGCTTAATAAACGAAGCGTAATCGAGCTTAATAAGTGGAGAAACCTAATCAGATCCCTCTCTTTTTCCCTACTTTGAAAAATATGATTTCTTAATTTTTGAAACACGGGTCCAAATACTTAATCTCAGCCTGAAATGCTCTGCTTCCTCAAATAAATGTACAGCATATGTAGAATCTCAAATTAAATTAAATAGCCTCAAGTATTAGTGAACTGTTTTGATTTATCAGGATATCTCTGTTGACACTTCCTCCTCAACCTCCATCGCCATCTCCTTTCCCCAGCTACGTTGAACTTTAAAAGGCCCAGGAGGCAGAGGGGAGGGGAGGCGAGGTGAGAAATAAGCCCTTAAATAATTTATTTGGAGAAACAGTCAGTGAAGAGGAACAAATAATGTTGCACTAAAAGGAGCCGGACCTTTGACCCTCCCCTCTTCCCTCCAATACCTGAAGCTTGAGCTGGGTTGCATTAGCAAAATTCTCATTTGATGGCATTTTAATATTCTGCTTGATGACTTTTTAGCAACATTTTCTTTCCGGGGTTTGGAGTGTTCCCTCAGAGGAAATGAAACATGTCAAAGCCCATTACAAAAATCAAAATTTAAATACCTTGGCCACGTCAGGGCCTGCGTACAATCCCATCAGCTCTTAAACGGCGGCTCCCAGCTACTCATTCGCTGGCTGACTCGCTCAGTAATGAGTACATTTGATGAAGCAGTCTGGGGTCACGGAACATACGTTACTCATCTAACTTAACCCGTTGGTTGCATATACAAAGAGGACCAGGGGGTATTTTATCAAAATGTAATGATAGAATAATTTCCGCTGGCAGTAAAAGGAACTGATTCTCTGCCACCTTGGCTCTAACAATTCCAATGATGAATTGGAATTTTAATAACAAATATGGGTGGTCTCTATTTAAAGGTGAAGAAGCAAAAGCAATTTCTGTGATGGATTGGAATCCGCAGCATGGTTAAGTGAGGAATCTGTTTAGTATGGGGAGTGAAAAAAAGACCCTACTTCTTCAGTTTCCCCACCCACCATCCCAAGACACTGGAGAAGTTTCTCCTAATCCTCTCCACATATCACTCTTCCCTGATGTGGGCTCGCTCCAAATGTCTTTATTGACATTTTTCTATTGAAATTTTGTGTCTGTAGTAAAGAATCAGGACCACACATTAAGTTCTAGTTAAGCTGATTTATTGCCCATGCCTATACACCAGAATCTAGTCAACTAATGGCCAGCCCTAAAGTGTTGCTAGATAAACTAATCAAGGAGAGAAGCAACCTAGAACTAAGGAGACATTTCTTGACAATGAGAACAATTAATCAGTGGAACACTGTGGCTCCAGAAGTTGTGGGTGCTCCAACACTGGAGGTTTTTAAGAAGAGATTGAACTAGCTGGGCTTCTGGCTCAACTAGTTTAATGAAGAGAAGGACTAGGGGTGACATGATAGCAGTGTTCCAATATCTCAGGGGTTGCCAGAAAGAAGAGGGAGTCAAGCTATTCTCCAAAGCACCTGAAGCAATGGATGGAAACTAATCAAGGAGAGAAGCCACCCCTAGAACTAAGAAGAAATTTCCTGACAGTTAGAACAATTAATCAGTGGAACAACCTGCCTCCAGAAGTTGTGAATGCTCCAAGACTGACGATTTTAAGGAAAGATTGGACAAACATTTGTCTGGAATGATATAGGGTCACCTGCTTGAGCAGGGAGTTGGACTAGAAGTCCTCCAAGGTCCCTTCCATCTTTCTTATTCTGTTATTCTGTTAAGACTTAACAGAAGTCAAAAGAGGTTAGACATAGACTGCTTATGAGAATGTAGTGACACTGGGCTGATTACTCTCTTGACGTCTTCCCCAGGTTTTGCCTGTCCTTCTACATTTAATTAGCTAATAGCAAAGTCTCCTTTCAGTCACTTTGTACAACTACTATATGACTAATTTATCTAGGCATTTCTTTCTTGGCATCATTTCAAAGTTATTAGTCACTGCCTTCTCCTGGGTTATCTTTTCCTGTTCAGAACTTTGGGATTTTTCTATCCAAGCGCTAACCAGATTTGAACATGGTTGGATTGTTTGCAATCAGTAAAAATTGCTATCACTTTTCTCTGGACAAAATTCTCATTAGGCCACAGCTTTGCTGGGGCCAATATCAGACTGTCTTCCTTTGCCATTTCTTCCTTCTATGTTTTAAGTATATCTCACAGTATTACAGGATGGAGCTGCAGTAGATCTCCTATGCATAATCATTCATTCATTCGTTCATTCTCTCAATCAATCATTCATTCATTCATCCACCCACTCACTCATTCATCTCTGTCAGTTCCCTGCAAATGTCATTGCACTGATACTGCTGGAAAAAGTTGGGGTCCCTCAGACAGAAAAGTTGATTCATTTCTTCGCCTCCGCTCTCTAAAGAGTACAGCCATTAAAGTGTCACCCTTTAACCTCAGGATCTGATGTTTAAATGAGCTTGTCCAATTTGCACCTTTGAGTTCATAAAAGGAAGCATCTTCCAGGTAACAAAATGTTCCCTAGGTTGTAGTTTGCAACAGAAAAGTAATGGAGAGCTTGGAAGTTGGAGGACCCCTCTTTTGTTTCCTTAGACCAGATCCAAATTTCTCCCGTCCGTTCCTTGCATTGAAGATGCTATAAATCCATTGTAGGATGTATGTTCTGCTCTGCTCTGTGGAAAGCGTGAATTTATGCTAATGGCTGTCTGCATATGCTTATATCAAATATCTATATTAAACTTAATAGTCTGTTACATTGCTTCTTAACCCCGCCTCCACACATGATTAAGTTCTGTGATGTCTTCCAAAGGCGCTATTAACACAGTGTAGCATTTTGCTCAACATGTCAGTAACTTTGCCTTCCTGGCGAGGGGATAATTATACACCCCTGTGCTTTTTACTAGTAAAAGGCGGACACAAGAAATTGGCAAGCCTATTAAGAAGAGGCTTTTAAGAAGTATTTATTTATGACTCCCACTTTAAGGCTGTTATGACTCACATACAGAAGAGGGTTCAAAGGCAATCCATCAAGGGGGAACACTTGTTAAAGATTCCCCGCCTTCTGAAATATGACCCCTTCCAATGGGTTCATAACTTAAATACTTGGGTGGAGGGAATGACCCAAGCATGGGCTAAACTCTGGTCCACCATTTGTTTTTGGCACAGTTCAGAGGTGCTGAGGTAAAAAAAAAAAAAAGTCAAGATGGTGACCTGTAGGAGAAGAAATGGCATAACCTGAGGGCAAAATCAACGTCCTTTTCCTTCAAAAAAGAGGGGAAAAACAGACCCAGTAAACTACAGAACAATCAGCTTAACCTCAATACCTGGGAAGATACTGGAAAAGATAATCAAAAAAGAGATCTGTGAACATCTAGAAACAAATAAGCTTATAACTAAAAGCCAGCACTGGTTTGTTAAAAACAGATCATGCCAAACCAATCTTATTTCATTCTTTGACAAAGTGACTAAATTAGTAGACCAGCAGAATGCTGTGGACATAGTATACGTAGACTTCAGCAAGGCATTCGACAAAGTAGACCACAACATAATTCTTGGTAAGCTAGAAAAATGTGGGATAAACAGCAAGGTTTTACACTTAGGTAGGAAAAACCAAAGGTACAAGTACAGAGTAGGTGAAATCTAGCTCAAAAACAGTAACAGTGAGAGGGACCTTGGAGTCCTAGTGGACGATCACTTAAATATGAGCCAGCAGTGTGAGGCAGCAGCCAAAAAAGCTAATATAATCCTTGGTTGTATAAACAGAGGCATAGAATCAAAATCACATGAAGTATTAAATGGCTATAGAGTTAATGACCAGCACTTTAAACTGAGTCTGCAAAGGTGCTGTCAGACTTCAAAAATCAAGAAAGGCACAAAGGGATTCTCCCAAGCACATTTCTTTATTGTTCTACACCAGGGGTAGGCAACCTTGGCTCTTTTATGACTTGTGGACTTCAATACCCAGAATTCCTGAATCAACCATGCTGACTCAGGAATTCTGGGAGTTGAAGTCCACGAGTCATAAAAGAGCCAAGGTTGACTACCCCTGGGTTAGATTGTGCTTCTGTTTTTTTCAAGGGAGGTGCAATCCTACAAGAGCTGCAGATGGAATGACCTTGGCACTTGGCACCAACAATACCTCTATCTTGCTTGGACTCAGACTGAGTCTGTTCCACTCCATGCACTCCCTCGCCACTTCTTGTATGGCACCAGGTCAAAACTGCTTCCCAGTTTCCTGCTCCAGTTGGGTGGAGATGTAAAACTGGGTGTCTTCAGCCTCCTGATGACCTCTCCCGGTGGCAGCCTGTAGATGTTGAAAATGAATATTCCTCTTGCCAAGAAAAATAATGAGAAAAAAAAAAAGCAACGGACATTTTTATTTCGGTCTGAGACTTGAACAGGATTTCATGACAATATTTTCTCAACACTGGAGAAATATCCTGGCTTGAGTGAGACATAAATCATTTTTTTTCCTATCCAAGAACTGACCTTCAAAATGAGAACAGATTTTATAAGCTCCAACAACTTCAGTATATTGGTCAGCCTTTAAAAAAAAAATAGGGCAATCCTTTCTTTATATCAAAACAACTTTATCACCACTCAGATTCAGCCAGCTCAGGGCACAATTCCATGTCATATCTGTTGACAGCCCCTAGACAACCTTTGGCGGACTCCAAAAACGCTTTGCAGGGTAAGTGTAAGGACCTGCCCCAACTGGTCCCTCAGGAAAGTAAAACTCTTGACTCCACTGAGGTTAATCAAAAGAACTTTTACTGAGAGAAAGTGGTTGCAGAAAAGTCAGGTGGAATCTGAAGGTCCCGTGCGATGCACAAAGGAATTCTTTCACTTCCCCAAATCTAACTCTTCCTGATCAGTCCACGGGCAGCCAATGGGATGCCACAGGGTTGTTTTGAGAATGCTGAGGTGCTGGGTAGATAACAAATCACCCTCAGGGCACGATGGCCTTGGAACCAGGCTGGAAGCGGCTGGGAAGGAGTTACAGCAAAAGTGAAAGCAGGCAAAGAATCCCAACAACCTTCCTGCCCCCCTCCCATCCAAATGACAGGACAGTCAGCGTGACACCTGCTGAGTATTTGAATGGGAGAAATCTCAGAGTGATGGGGAAACTATGATTTTTTTAAAAAAAACTCTCAAAACTTAATAGTAAACCTTTCTTTAAGTCTGGCATATTTGTGTAATCACCAACCATCCACATCCTCTCTAGTCTATTTGGAAAGCAATGCTTTTTTCCCCCCTCCTAATCCATCATTTTTCCTTTCCTTCTCTTTCACATTTTCCTATTCTCTTTATTTTCATTTGTAATTTATATATGCAAACCTCAATACAAAAATTTATCAAACTAAAAAAAAAAAAAAGAGGACCTCCTGGTTTGACTTAAGGTGTCAGAGAACACTAAGGGCAATCTTTCCACGTGTGGCGGAAAGTACTGTAGCAGTCCTGCAATCCTGCTATTTACCAAAAGCTGCTCAAAACTTTAAAAAAAAAACACACACAAAGAAACAAACTTTGCTCTTCGTTTGGAAGTTTGCAAGTTTTAAGCATGATTGACTTGGTGCCCCACACAGATATATGAACACCCAGGATCCTTTGCTGAAGAATTTTAGGAAATAAAAGTTCAAACATCTGCAACACGTTGGCAAGAAGTAAATTTTGAAGTTTGCATTTCAAATCCGGAATATGCCCAGGAAATATTATATTGCACTCTGGCTGCTGAAGGCTTGTTTGAGGTCAGGAAGTAACCCAAGTGTCTTGTACATCTCAAAGGTGAGTTGTCAAGTATGCCGTAATTACTCTGTGAAATATATTGTACTTCCTTTTTCTTTGTGTTTTCCCTTTTTTTCCCCATCTTGCTGATTACCACCTCTTATGCTGGGGACTGTTTCTAGTCAGGGGTTTGATGCTTTCTGAGCTTGATTGTTTTCTTGCAGGCATTTCATTACCCAAACTAGGTAACTTCATCACTGATAGCAGGGAACTGGAACAGAGACTAGTTACAACTTTTGGGTAATGAAACATCTGCAAGAAAACAGCCAAGCTCAGAGAGCACCAAGGGCCCCTCATTTCAACCCTGAGTTACAAATATTCTCCTTAATCGGTGCTGTTTCTAGTGGCCAAGCTTTTATTTAAACTGCTGCTGCTTGTACTCTGACACAAAACAGAAGCTTTTTTGAGTCTGTCAGAGCAGCGTTTCAATTATGCGAATAATCAAATTCCAAGTGTTATTTGACTCATTTGCTCCGCAGATTACTCTGGTCTTTCCAACCCCATCCCCTTTCATTCCAGGAGGAGCCATAAATTACATTTTCTGCTACACTGACAGTAAATGGCTAATTAATATCCCAATTTTTTATGTTGATTTGAGGGGAAAAAATAAAATTGGCCTTAAAATGAACAAACATTGCTATCTATGTCAGAGAGAGAAATTCCCCTAATATTTTATTTCTTTTAACCAGTTACTTAGTTTGATAAGCACTATTGGTTTCCAAAATTATTTCAAAAGAGGAGAGGAGAGTCAAAGAGGCATTCTTGTATAGCTTACTTAGTGATAAAGAAGACAGAGTAAATGTGCAGTTGTGTGTGTGTGTGTATGTTTGTGAACAAGCTTCCTTTCATGGCATAATAACCTTACCAAGGATTTGCAACATCTCTAGTGTCCATAAAAACTCAAGCTGAGTCTTGTCAAAGGAATTCCTCTTGTTCAGTTTTTCTTAGTAAAATGTTTAGTATCATTGCTAAGAAGGTGTCATATTCTTGAGAAATAGTTGGAGAATGTTCTCTCTCTCTCTCTCTCTCTCTCTCTCTCTCTCTCTCTCTCTCTCTCTCTCTCTCTCTCTTTCCCGTACACACACAAGTAGATACACACAAACTCAGAACACTTGGTGGAAAATGTCAAAAGGCCATTTCTGCACTGCTTCCCAGCTCAAGTGATGCCACCATGGTGGAATTCCCTGGATGTCTCAGCTCTCACCGTGTGGTTTATGCCTATTTGACTTAGAAAGTATTAACCTTGACAGCTAACATGTGCGGCACAACCATGGTCATTCAACCTGGACCTCTTAATTCTCATTTGGACTTTGACCAAAGGGAGAGATTTCTCCATCTTGCCAAGAGTTTGCATATTCAGGGGAAACGGGTCATATACGCTCCCTTTCTCTTCTTAGTGTCTGATGGGGGCGTGCTAGTTGAAAAAAGAAAAAGAAAACTAAAAAAAAAGTCAACTTCCCCCCCCCCATACACCAAAAGAAACCCCTCCAGGTCCCTTGAGCTCACCACCATATGCTGTAGGAAAATGTCACTAGTTAAAGATGTATTCATTTGCTGTTTCGAAAAGTCTGTTTGATATTCATGCATTCCAAGTGTTTTGACCTAGATTTCGGTAGCGGCATTAGATCCAGAACCACACAGGAAACAAGACAGCTGTTGCTTGTGTAGTCAAAGGAAGAGTCTAAACTGAAGAAGGAGGGAGTAGGGGGAAGGAAGAAAGTGTTTTGTTTTTTTTAAAAAAGGAAATATTTATTAATGCATGCCAACATTTTGTGCAGTCAATATGTTTAATGCGAGATTAACTAATATACACATATGGGCCTGGATTTGCTGCAAAGCTTGAAAGAAAAGAACAAAGAACAAAGTTGGACGTATTGAAAGTTCACATGGAACAGAATTTGCACATTCTCCAAGGAATGAAAGCCTGGTGAAATAGCCCTCTCCTTTAATTATAAGCTCCTTACTTAATGTCAAAATATTTGGGGAGGGGGAAAATTTGCTAGCTTTGTTGCTGGGGACAGGCTGGGTTAACGAGAGACCTTCTGCAGAGCGCCAACATTAAGATGGAAGTGGAAGGAAATGCTTAATGTTGTGGAAAAAGAAACGTTGGATCTCAAATCTATCTTGACTCGCTACGGTAGTCTTTGCTCTTCCCTTTCATCGACAAATGAAAGAAGGAGGAACTTGGAAAACACTTTGTGGTTATTGACAAGCCTTCTAAACTTGAAAAGGGAAAGTAGACAGAATAACTTTTCAGTGGCGCTTGACGTATGTTGATTTTATGGACACCTCATTGGAGCTTGCTTGGTGATCATTTGAAAGTGGTTTGCCACTGCTTCTAGAGTAGGGGTGTCAAACTCGCAATGTTACGTGATGTGTCGTGACGTATCGTGACTTTTTTTCCATTGCCGGCAATGGGGTGGGCGCAGTTTTGCCATGACGCATCTGGCCCGTGGGCCAGCAGTTTGACACACTTGATCTAGAAGGTCTTTTGACCCCCATGCCTGTATCTAGGGCCCTGAGATTTCCAACTGTATCCCTAGGAGATGTTGTGGCACAGTGGTTAGATTGCAGTATTGCAGGCAAACTCTTCCCAAAACCTGGAGTTCGATCCTGACCAACTCAAGATTGACTCAGACTTCTATCCTTCTGGGTTTGGTAAAATGAGGGCCCAGATTGTTGGGGACAAAATGCTGACTCTGTAAACCACTCAGAGAATGCTGTATGTACATTTAAGTGCTATTGTTATAGCTATTAAGTGCTTATTGCTATAGCTATTGCTATTGCTTCTGAACTCAAACAACAGGCAGACAATGACATCCATTGAATCACTGAACAGACAATTTCTTAAACATTCAGAACACAGATGGAAAAAAATGTCATTGATATAGCATTAACTCTCTAACTTCTCTAACTTCTCAACTTCTCTAACTCTCTAACTCTCTAACTTCTCAACCTGCATGAGGAAAGAGTATAAATGGAACCCCTAAGATTGGGGTACTCTGAAATCTTGGTCATACCCCAGAATTCCCATAGAAATGATTGCTGAATTTTAATTCTACATTTCACCCTTGGGAGCAATTAATAAAGAAATACATAGAGAGTAACTCTATTAACTGTATTTAATTAATTTAATGTAATTATGCTACGACTAAAACTAAGTCAGAAATACATGAAGGGTAAACACATTAATTCCCTCTAATTAATTCAATTATGTATAGAGTAGAATTAAATCAAGGAAGTTTGGGTTCTGGCTACCTCTACTTCTTGGATACACCTGTTTCTTGCAGTGTGGCCCACCTTACTGCTCAAAATCTAAGTATCTTGACCAGAGAAAATTGTTCAATACAATGCTTGTGAAGCAGAATGCCCATATCTTTATTTCTCCAAATGTTCTGACTTTGTTTTAATCTTTGACAATGGAACAGGGGAATTGGGAAAAGGGACTGATTATATTGTGGAGAAGTGAATGCATATGTTTTGTTAACACAATATTCAAATATAAATATGTATTTTCCAGCATCTATTTCTCCTGCTTGAGCAGGGAGCTGGATTAGAAGACCTCCAGGAATAGAATAGAATAGAATAGAATAGAATAGAATAGAATAGAATAGAATAGAATAGAATAGAATAGAATAGAATACTTTATTGTCACTTTAAATGTACACTAATCAGCATACATTAAAATGGAATTGCACTGAATTCAGTTCTGAAAAAAATACCATTATGCATATACCCACATACACCCACATATATGACACAGAGAAACATCACGGTTTAGTTCAAATGTATACATACATATACATGGCAAAAAAAAAAAGAATCCTACGAATTTACAAGATGGATGACATAGGGAATAAAGCTGTTACAGAATCTAGTAGTCCTGCTAGAAATACTTTGAAACGTCTTCATAGATAGATAAACAGACAGATAGACAGACAGAAAGACAGATTCTCAGTTTAGGTTCAAGTGTTCTAGAATTCCCATTTTTAAATAATATGGAATTCAGGTATGAGGCACATTTACCGGAATCCCATCCACTGTCCCTCTTCCTAATGGCCATAGTTTAATACTAGCATTCATGAGCACATCATTTTTTAAAATTTATTTATGTGCTGTCAAAAATAGATAGGGAATGCCGTTTAACCACTGGTCCCATTGGCATCCCCTGCCTTTCATTTTCAGGATGTTTGTCAAAAAATGCCAGATGTAAAACCCAGGAGTGAGGGGTGGGGGGGTGGGAAATAAAATCAAAGCTACCAAATCTGGTTTAGAAAGCATTTTTGGGGGGGAAACCCCGTTTACTCAAAAAAACCCCAATGAATTCTCACCAGGTTTTTAGAATCTTCTGAAACCTAGGAGTGGAAATGGTAGAGATTTATTCCTCACCCTCACACCCCCCCCCTCACCCCAAAAATAGGTGTCTGTTTTTCAAATTAGCACTTCTGAAAGATTTCGTGAGCCTGAAAGAGGCATCAAAAAAAACAACAACAACCCACAACCTCTGTTTGGGAATAAATGAGCTGTTTGTTTTTTCTAGCCGATGGCACGATAAGAAATGACAGGATGTGTCCACTGGCGTGCATGCATCTCTCTCTTTCTCTCTCTGTGCATTTAATTAAACAATAGAGAAACTCAGAGGGGAACTGCCCACTCCCTACACATCTCCAGAATTCCCTCTGCTATCTCAGTTCCTGCTGCCTTGGTTTCTTTCTTTCTTTCTTTTTTTTCCTTCTTCACATACACATCCCTCTTTTGTTTTCTCAGTGCTTGACCAGCGCGTGTCAGTCCGGTGGCCACCAAACAAATATTATTTTTTGGGGGGCCCAAACTTGTCTCACCACCCCTCCTCCGCAGCCGAGCCACTCCACCTACCACCCACCACCGCACGCCGACAGCCTGCTTCCTGAAGACAGGAGGTCAACGCCAACTAGCCTGCCGCCTTCTCCGGAAGAGATAGAAGGAGAACACATGTATACGAGGAAATCCCTGCAGCTGCCAGATTGTTCTCCTTGCCGTTGGTGGATGAGGGTCAGGGGAGTCTCTAAGCGCCACTTCCCATCGGAAGGGCTTGTGGCTTGGATGGAATGCTCCTCCACGTGCTTGCGGGCTGGACGGAAGTGCTGGGATCAAAAGATAAGGCCTCTGAACCTAGTCAGCTGCAGGGCTTTGCCGTTTGAACTCGGGTAGCATCCAAGAGAAAGTTGGAAGCCCTGGCCGTCGATGAGCGTCATTGCCTCCCACACCTATCTGCCCACCCTGGCTTCCTCTCCTCTCTGCGGTACCTAGAAGGATGAAGGAAGAACCCCTAGCCAGCTCGCAAACTTCTATTGAACGTTGTCCCAGGAGGACAAGAAAGGTGGAAATGGGCCTGCCCTGTGAGCAAAAGTTCAACTCTATAAACCCCAGGTTAAGCATGGCCAAAGCATAAAAAGAAAAAAGAAAGCTCCTGTTTTGAATGATGGTTCTGCATTTGATGCAAGCTACGGATCATAACAGAGCTCAGGTTGAATATAGAAACAAAAGTTTACTAGGCAAAACGATGTAATAGGATTCTGTTGGGTATTGGGTATGTCTAGTTTAATGAAAAGAAGGACTAGGGGTGACATAATAGCAATCCTGCTTGAGCAGGGGGCTAGACTAGAAAATCTCCAAGGTCCCTTCCAGCTTTATTCTATTCTATTCTATTCTATTCCATTCCATTCCATTCCATTCCATTCCATTCTTCTATTCTATTCTATTCTATTCTATTCTATTCTATTCTATTCTATTCTATTCTATTCTATTCTATTCCATTCTTCTATTCTATTCTATTCTATTCTATTCTATTCTATTCTATTCTATTCTAGCTAGTAAATGAAAGCTCACATAGGGTCCATTCTTGTCTGGTTTTCCCTGTTATTTCCAACATTGATCAAATTCTGCCCTCTACAGTAGTGGAGGACAAATTTGCCCTGCCTTTCACATAACAACTCCTTATATATTCAACTACCATCATTCCCCTACATCTTCCTTTTCCCAAGTTTTTCCTATTTTTTTATAACCCTCAGTTTAGCCAATTTAACCCTTCACTATGCCACAGCCCTAATTTTAGGCATGGAGCAGAAGGCGGAAGCCATGGGTCATGAGTGGCTTTTCTTGGCTGAGGCTGTCCCACCAGATATGGTCCTACCTGGACCAGGATGCTTTGTGACTTTGTCACCACAAGGTTGGATTACACACATTATGTGCTGTTGCCTCTGAAAAGGTTTTGGAAGCTGCAGCTGGTATAAAAGGCAGTAGCCCGAGATCTAGTAATAGTCACTATGGTTTTACAACTCCTATTCTCTAGTGATTGAAAGAACTCCATGAGTTATCCCAAAGGTGCTTTTTTCACGAGGCAACGAAAAAGCACCTTTGGGATAACTATGACCTGAATGACTGAAAATCTCCATGGAAACTCCATGAGTTTTTTTCAATGTGCTGGCTTGTCGGATTAAGTCCTAGATGGCTTGCATCCAAGGTTTCTTAGGAGTCATCTCCTTCCGAAGAAGTCTGCCACTCCATTCAGGTAGAAGGAACCCTACATGAGGTCCTACGTATATGGCAGAGTTCCTCAAACTTTCCAGCTTGGCAGCCCGGAAGGAAAGGAAGCAGCAGGGAAATGTGCACACACGCACAGCTCCACATATGCTTGCACAAATGGGTGCGCAAATCATTTGTTTAGACCTACTTTAAAACCATCTAAATTGGTGCCATCACATCCTCTTACGGAAGCACCTTCCATAATTGAACTGTACACCCACTGCGCAAAGGCTCAGGAGTAGCAGCTTCCAGAAGAAACAGCCAGATGCATCCCACCTTTCTTTCCCCAACTGAGAGAATTTTTCCAACCTGCCCAAAGGTAGAACCATCCTCAAGAGCACCATTGGTTCAAGTTGTCCGTAGAATTGCAGCTGATCCATCCAGCTACCGATTGCTGGCTTCCACCTCCTTAGACTCTGTACTTTTATCCCAGCTCTGCCAAGGCAGAAGAATTCACCGGCTCTGAATGAGTTAAGGGCATGACTAATTTAGGCAAATTCTGAACATGAAAATGAAACAGTTTTCTGGAGGTTAGTGTCTCCATGGCACTGAAGCTCAGTAAAAGATGTAGGAGGATGACGCTGATTAAAATGCCACACTGCAGAACAAGGTATCAGTTTAAACATTTCAGCTTGATACCGGTTCAAAGAAGGTGGCTAGAAGAGATTTTGATTATGGGACTATATATATATGTATATATGGCTTTACTAAACAGGCTTGTGTAGAGTGGGTGTTAAGAAGCTGAGCATGTGACGTGCTTTCCCTTGCCTTTAAATTAACCTAAGTTTCACAGATAATTTGGATTTCTGAGTATGTGGGCGTCTGACATCTATTTACTGCAAGGATACCTTCAGCCTTAACTGGCAATCCAAACTGCCCCTATGATCTCTTTCCTTGTTTTAAATGAGTCATGGAGCCAGCCGAGTTGCATTTAATTAATACATATTTAGAGGCATCGGCATGGGAGAGAGAAAAGAGAAATGATTGAAGCCTGGGAAATGGGCCCCTTGTCAGAAAACTGGAGCGGGGATTTACTACCATCAGGGACTTAGGAGCCCAGGACTTGGAAACACAAGGAAACAACAGCCAGTGACTTAATAACCAGCCATCAGCACCCCAATCAACAACTGAAAAGCCACACACCACCAGGTACTACATAAATACTTTACATAGAACACCCCAAAGCACACATTCCAGTAGAGAGAAGTTCCCTGAGGATGGGAACATGCACATTTGTATAAGCACTTTTTCTTCAGAGAAATTTGTCCACATTTTTTTTCTATTACATATAATTTTTTTCCCCGCAAGGGATTCTACTTGAGAAGATGCCTTGCTGTGAAGGCTTTGGGCGTAGCACTTTTTTGCACTTGCTTTCCTCTGATACACAGTTTTAAAAATGGTGTGCACAGAGTTCATTAAATCTGTATACCAGGGTATTTGGGGTGTAACAGCCTCGTACAGGTCACTGTACTGATGGAAAGGGAATCCAGAGCAAGAGATGCAGCATCAATCGATCAGAATAGAGCTGGAAGGGATTTTGAGGTCTTCTAGTCCAACCCCCTGCTCCAACCCCTTTTACCATTTCAGACAAATGATTGTCCAATCTCTTCTTAAAAACCTCCAGTGATGAAGCACCCACAACTCCTGATGGCAAGCTGTTCACTGTTAGGAAGTTTCTCCTTAATTCCAGGTTGCTTCTCTCCTTGATGAGTTTCCATCCATTGTTTCTTGTCTTGCCTTCTGGTGCTTTGGAAAATAAGTTGACCCCCTCTTCTTTGTGGCACCCCCTCAAATGCTGGAATACTGCTATCATGTTCCCCCTCCCAGTCCTCCTTTTCTCTAGACTAGTCAAGCCCAAATCCTGCAACCGTTATTCATATGTTTTTGACTCCAGGCCTTTAATCATCTTAGTTGCTCTTCTTTGCACTTTCTCCAAAGTCTCAACATCTTTTTTGTAATGTGGTGACCAAACCTGGATGCAGTATTCCAGGTGTGGCCTTACTAAGCATTCTTGGTTAAGCAGTTTTGTTCTTGGATCCAATCTGGGTCGTTCACTGGGACCAGAGGTTTTGTCTTCTGAGCTTTCAGACCTGTGCTACAGACCATCTTCAGGGAACTTCTCTCTAGCCAATTTTGTTCTTCCATGCTACAAAAAACAGTCTTAAAGTAAGAAAGAAAGGAATTTGCATTAAGCCGATTTAGCACACAGAACGGTCAACAAATCCTTCATAGATGGGTTTATGCCCATGTAAGAATTTATGGCTCTGATTAATTCACCAAGTAGAAGAGGTGGGTGTGAGTGGTGACACAGGTAGATCAAACATTGCAGTGCCAATTCTGCCCTTTTTGAGTTGGATTCGGTGGCAGATTTGTTTGTTCAGTTTCTGCAGTCCTCCAACTCAATTAAGATGCTCCCAAAATAAGGGGTGGAGTTTATATTGTAATATCCCAATGCCCATTTTCTTAACTTTGATGACCCCTTCCCATTGCTGCTGCAGATGCCCACAGTATCTTTCTTGGGTATATTTAACCCAAGAATGTCAAATGCCTCGCCTCCTTTTTTGTTGTTGTTGTTCATCCTGAGTTATATTTTACTCTCCGTCTCTTGCCATGTCCTGATTGCCTTGAAAAGAGGCAGCGTAATGGTGTATCGTTTGTCCCTTCCTTCTGAAAGGACATTCCAAGTTTGCCATGACACTAATTTATCGCCGGGTGTTTGGAACGAACGATGACATGCAACGGAGGTGTTACTTTTGACTGTGTACGAACAGGGCGCGAAGAAATACGGCACTGGAACTACAGTCTCCCTTTATATCGAGACGTAGAATCCAACCGACCTGAAAGGGCCGCAGGAGAGGAGGACGTAATAAGGACTCCTGTAAAGTATCGGCTTTCCGTACTGTTTCACTGGCTTCGAATCCTTGAGCAAGGCTCATCTTTCAGCGGCGTGTCAGGGCAAAGTAGGCCTCGCGGCCATTTTGCACAGAAGGTGAACTTGTGAAGGACCGATCCAAATTGCTGAGCTATTTTGCCTTAAAAATGAGTGGAGCTGAAGGACAGGCGAACAATTTATGCCTTATGGAGGTAGTGATCCTGAAAGCATAACTCAAAGAGTTATGCTTGCAGGATCAAGTGGCTCCGGTTAATGAAAATTCTTTTGTATATTATACATGGGTGCGAGCAGGGCACGGAGAAAGGATGCGTGTTTATGAAAGGACTTCGCTGGAATTTAAAGGAGGTGTCCCAGATTGGCTAGAACTGTTCTGGGGCCAAAAGAGAAATAATTCTTGTCCTTCTTATGCACTTTATTTGACCTTAGTAGCAGCAGCTGGCTGGTATGTCTATCTAGTTATAACCTCCTGGTACAGTTTCGACTTACGACCACAATTGAGCTCAAACTTTCTGTTGCTATGTGAGACATTTGTTGAGGGAGTTTTGCCCCACTTTACGACATTGCTTGCTACAGTTGTTAAGTGAATTAATGCAGTTACATTAGACACATGGCTGTTAAGTGAGTCTGACTTACCCATTGACTTTGCTTGTCAGAAGATCACCAAAGGGATCACATGACCCTGGGACACTGCAACCGTCATAAGTGTGAAAAAAGGTCATAAGTCACTTTTTTCAGTGCCGTTGTAACTTTGAACGGTCATTAAATGAACTGTTGTAAATCAAGGACTACCTGTATCACATCTAACACAGGATCCTCTGATGTACCCCAGTCATGAAATGAAGACCTGGATATTTGCTAAAACCACAGAATGAAGACTCCAACTGTTTTTCTGGAGTGATTTACGGAAAAGTTTTTCTTCCCGAAATCATGGTTTTTTGGAAGGAAAAAAAAAAGTCTTGCTTGCATCGACTAAGCATTTGCTCAGCTACTTGAATGAGGGGAAGATATCAAGCTGCAATTCTTTATACAACATAGCAAATGAGTAATGAAGATAAAGGCATTTTAAAATGCAGTTTGCATTATGGCTGCTATAAAACAAGAAAACAGGACTTAATAGGTTTAAAACATTTCCTTTCCTGGCTAAATAGACAAATTGGTTCAAAATAACAGCAGTGAGCAATCTAGACAATTAGATTCACCGTTCAGTCCTGAAACACCTTTGTTAAATAGAGTCTCCTGTGTGTGTATGCATGCATGCATGCATGTGTGCTATTTATAACTAGCCCCTTCATATATATGTGAAATTAATGGGGCTCTTTGCTCATGAACACAATTGTTTTAAGAAGTCTACTGCAGAAGGTTACTCCTCTAGTGGGTAATAAACCAATTTTCAGATTGCCGGCTTCAAACGATGAATAGGCTGGGTTTATGAATGGATGGATTATGCAAATCCTATTTGAGTAAACATAGAATTTGTGACTTTACGAGCAATTCACTTCTTCCTTTGCATGTCAGATGTCTGAAGACCATCCCAGACAAGCTACAATATTGCCAACTGTGGCTCCGAAATCTACTCATATCATGATAACTTACCTATTGCCTTTTGTAAGGCGTTTATTAGATTGAACATAGATCAATAGAATAATAAAGTTGGAAGTCCTCTAGTCCAACCCCCTGCTCAAGAAGGAGACCCTATACCATTTCAGACAAATGGTTGTCCAGTCTCTTTTTTGAAAGACTTCAGTGATGGAGCACCCACACTGGAGTGCTGGAGGAAAGCCATTCCACTGATTAATTGTACTGTTAGGAAATTTCTCCTTATTTCCAGGTTAGTTCTCTTCTGGATTAGTTTCCATCCGTTGCTTCTTGTCCTGCCTTTGGGTCCTTTGGAGAACAGGTTGACCCCCTCTTCTTTGTGGCAGCCCCTCAAACATTGGAGCCAGGTTTTGTCTTTGTTTTAACAACAATGTTGCCCCATCTGTTCATAGGAAGATGGGACGTTTGGATCATTCCAGGAAAAGTCACAATGTACAGAATACAAAATGCAGAATAAGAGTCGGAAGGAACCTTGGAGGTCTTCTAGTCCAACTCTCTGCCCAAGCAGGATACCCTATATCACTTCAGACAAATGGTTGTTCAGTCTCAATGGTGGAGCACCCACAACTTCTGAAGGCAAGCTGTTCTATTGGTTAATTGCTCTCACCGTTAGGAATTTTCTCCTTAGTTCTAGGTTGCTTCCCTCCTTGCATTCTTTTCTCTTTCTCTCTCTCTCTCTCTCTCTCTCTCTCTCTCTCTCTCTCTCTCTCTCTCTCTCTCTCTCT
>NW_015387705.1:376925-380468 GCF_001527695.2 Protobothrops mucrosquamatus
TCCCCCCCCCCACCGCCCCGCTCTCTTTACCCTGTGCGCTTTCTGCTAATATGATTTGTCGAACAAATTGTTCCATTAATCTGGGGATGTTTGACAGAGTGCGGAAATAAGTGCTGAAGTGAGAAGATGCGCAAGAATCGGAAATCTCAGTTCTCTCTTTCTCAAGGTAAATAGTTATTATATCAGGATGTCAGGCTGCTGAAATGGATGTGTTCGCATTCCCAGTTTGTAAATGTCACATTCCTTCAGCCCATCCGGGTGACAAATGAGGTGTGGGTTAGATTAAGAGTTCATTTCTTGACAAAGTTCTTGCCGGTTTCTTGCAGCAGGGAAAAAACTATGCTTTTTTTTTTTTTTCCCTTCCTTCTCCAGAACTACTCTGGCCTAAATCAAGCTTTGTACATTTAAAAGAAAGCACAGATGTTACAAGTGTGACACACACATGCGCACGCCCCGCGGTTGCAAAGGCGAGACCTGCACCTTCGTGTAGATGTTGAGTATGTTTTCTTTCTCAGAACCGCCAACTTTGTTCCCGGAGAACCCTTTCAAAGGGCCAGGCCTGACTCCTATCGCCCTCCTTCAACTTCTATTTGGCTACGGCGCAGCTTAGAGCTTGGGTTATTTTGCCAAGGTGTCAGCTATGACATTAGAAGATCACTTGAGGAGAGCAAAAACAGCAAGCCACGATGATAACTTTCAGATCTTTCTGTGTGGTCATCGTGGCATGAGAGGCATAAAACCGCCTTTATCCAAGTCAACAAGTCGTCTGAATTTCTCATGATAGTCTCTGAATTTCTTGCAGGGAAAACATCTGGCAAAGGCGCATTATTTGTACCACTTTGGGGTGACTTTTACACCTATGAGATCCCGTTCTGTCATCACTGTTAAACTGTCTGTCTGTCTGTCTCGTGTTTTTTCTCTGTCTCATCTGAAAGGTTATTGGGAGAGAGGACAATTATTGTTTGGATTAATTTTAAGGGATGTTTTGTTGAGGAGGAGATTGGTTGTAAAAGAGCCACCTCCAACCCTATTTTCTTTTTAAAGGTTACAAGTAATCAAACATCAACCAAAGACTGACGTGAGAATGGTTGATATGTGTGATGTCAGAACTGGACCATTATGGGTTTCTCAAGATGCACTGGGACTAATGTGCTTTCTACAAACCTTCCTTTCTTCCTGCCTTTCTTCTTCTCTATAGTGCTGTACACTGTTCTGCCTTCTCCTTCAATGTTACAGACTCTAATTTAATAATAATAATAATAATAATAATAATAATAATAATAATAATAATAATAATAATAATAATAATAATAATAATAATAGTAGTAGTAGTAGTAGTAGTAGTAGTAGTAGTAAAGTTGGAAGGGACCTTGGAGGTCATCTAGTCCAACCCCCTGCTCAGGCAGGAAACCCTACACCATTTCGGACAAATGGCCGTCCAGTCTCTTCTTAAAAACTTCCAGTGTTGGAGCATTCACCGCTTCTGGAGGCAGGTTGTTCCACTGGTTAATTGTTCTAACTGTCAGGAAGTTTCTGAATCTCTCTCTCTCTCTCTCTCTCTCTCTCTCTCTCTCTCTCTCTCTCTCTCTCTCTCTCTCTCTCTCTCTCTCTCTCTCTCTCTCTCTCTCTCTCTCTCTCTCTCTCTCTCTCTCTCTCTCTCTCTCTCTCTCTCTCTCTCTCTCTCTTCCCCCCTTCCCTCCCTCTCTCCTTCTCTCTCCCCAAATATCCATCTAGTTTGAAGAAGCCTTTTAAACAGAAACCTTAATTGGAACAAGACTTTAGGATTATTGTTATAAGCGATATCAAAGCAAAACTGCCATTAAAAACAATGGTGTCAAATCTTCAGCTTTGTAGGTAATGGCTATTGAATTAAACCTGTTAATGGAGCGGCTTGCAAACAATACCACTTATAAAAACAAGCCAAAAAAAAAAAGGAAGGGGAAAAAAAAACATATTGTCAGAAGTTGCCTAATTCCATTTCCATCTGGATGAACAATTGGGCTGATTAGCAATTTGAAGACTCAAAGTAGTTAAGAGTATATGTGTTAATGGAGCCGTCTTTGCTCATAAAAGGGAAGCATAAAAACCGCTTGGGCCACTGAAGTTTTAGACACAAATGGAGAGCAAGATTTCCTTTCAAAGACAAAACAAAAGAAGTAGCTTCCGGTTGAAGAAGACATCAAACAAAGCTCTCCATCGCTTAGTCTCCCTTGCTATTGTATTTAATCTGGTACACACAATCGTGTATGATATACTTTCCCTGACATCGGTATCAATATTTATTGAACAATTGGTCACCTGAGCTCAGAGGCTAATCCTTTGTGGAATTTGTTTGCTAATTGCCACAGTGAGGCTCATTAACAACAAGACACATAAACTCATCTTCTGACAGGTAATTGATAGGAGGATCAGAAAGCTTGACAAGAAGAGTTGCTCAGCTTTGATTTCTTCTGCTGGTGACTTTGAATGAATGACAAACGACAATGGAAGTGATAGATACTGTGGGACATCAAGGACACTTTTTATGCCCAGAAGGAAATTGATTTCCTGCCCCCAAATTAAAACCATGCATAAGGAAAGATAGTTATTTAAATCAAGGTATTTATCTTCTGACAATTGAGATCATGTACCTATTGGCCTTCTATCTATTTTATCCAAATAACAATCTTGTGATGTACATAAGAACATAGAATAATAAGGTTTGACGGAACCTTGGAGGTCTTCCAGTCCAAACCCTTGCTCTAGCAGGAGACCCTGTACAATTCCAGGCAAATCGATGTCCACTCTCTTCTTGAAGACCTCCAGTGCTCTCACTGTCAGGAAAGTTCTCCTTAGTTCTAGGTTGGATCTCTCCTTAAAGACGTTCACTTAACCACTGTCTTGCTTAGCAAGAGAACTTTTGGCTTCAGTTGTGGTCGTAAGGTGAGGACTGCTGTATAGCTACAATTTAGAACAGGGGTCTTCAAACTTGGCAACTTTAAGACTTGTGGACTTCAACTCCCAGAATTCCTCAACCAGCTTGGTTGAGGAATTCTGGGAGTTGAAGTCCACAAGTCTTAAAGTTGCCAGGTTTGAAGACCCCTATTTAGAAGATGGGGGATTTAGAAGCAGAATATCCTTTATCTTCTTGGTCATTAACGTTTCATTAACGTTCTCAAAATATTGTCCCCAAATTAGAAAAGAAGTATTACGCCAGATATCATCCTGGCTAGAAGAATGTGATTTTATTATTCATCGATGGAAGATAACCGAACTGAAACTGGAAAAACCTATGCTAACGTATGTTCACTTTCATCTTGATCATTTGTCCTACAGGTCAATAATCAGCACAGGTGAGCTTCATGGTAAATAGGCTTTCCTACTGGGCTTTTTTCTTTTTTCTTTTTTAAAGGAGGGAAAGCAAACTACCTGATTTTTAATGTGACTGAATGAATGAACAGGGGATTTGTTACAAATTCAAAGTCAGTAGGCTCTGCAGCTGAGCAATTAATCACTGACATAAAGAAATTTCTTCTCTCCAGGTGGAGAGCCCAACCAAAAACT
>NW_015387705.1:381597-383438 GCF_001527695.2 Protobothrops mucrosquamatus
CAGGGAAGGAAGCTGATCCAGCATTCATTTTAGGGAATAATTCTTTCCCCTTTCAGTGACCCCCATCTGCCAGTTCCATTCCTGCTACTCTGAAAACTCTCTCTGTAAAATGGAGTATTGTAACTCCTGCTGTGGCCTGATCGTGTAGTGTCCTTCCTTCCTTGGGCTGTAACAAATGGCATCCTTGTTTCTCAGGCTAGAGGTATCCGAAAGCAGATGCCAGAGACCATGCCCCCATCTCTAGTATGGCGGCCTGCCATCTGTTAATGACACCAGACAAAAGACCAAAGAAATTCTGCTGGTGGTGTTGTTGCAAGCTTGTCTGAGCTTTTAAAGGTATCAACCCAACACACAATTCTAGGTTAGCGTTAATAAGATCTTGTTAAGAGCCCTGGTGGCTCAGTGGTTAGAATGCAGCACTGCAGGCTGCTTCTGCTGACTGCCGGCTGCCAGCAGTTTGGCAGTTCGATTCTCACCGGCTCAAGGTTGACTCAGCCTTCCATCCTTCCGAGGTCGGTAAAATGAGGACCCAGATTATTGGGCTAATAGGCTGACTCTGTAAACCGCTTAGAGAGGGCTGTAAAGCCCAACCTTTTGGGCACCAGGGACCACTTCCGTGGAGAGAGGTTTTTCCACGGACTGGAGAGTGCATGATTTTATGTGCTGTCTGCATCCCATGGATGGGGCTTTGCTTGTTTGTGCAGACCGGTTGCTGGCATGCTGCAGCCTGGTACCTAGGTAGGAGATATGGCTCTTTCCAAATCTCTAATAGATCACTTGAGCACATCAAGGACTTGACTGTAGTCCATCAATGTCCCAGTATTTGAAGGGCTGCCACAAAGAAGAGGGGGGGGGGGTCAATCTATTTTCTCTGAATTTTTCCAGACTCTCAACATCTTTTTTGTGATAGGGTGACCGAAATTGGCTGCCGTATTTGAGGTGTGGTCTTACTAGGGCTTTATAAAGCGGTGCTAGTACTTCACGTGATCTTGATTCTATGCCTTGTCATGGATGATTATGGGCGCCTGTCTGTATTCACACAGGATATAGGTAATATTTTGAATTAAAATGGAAAGACCTGAGCTGGTTTTATTGCCGCTGTTATTTAGCAGCTACAGAGCTGCTTCAAGCAAATGAACTGTGTTAAGATACCAACATAATTGAAAAGGATAGCCTTGCAATTAAACCCCCCCCACACACACAAACCCCTTTCCCATAAACACACATGTACATCTTTCTCAGCATCACAATTTGCAAATAGGGTGGCATTAATTTCTGCTCCTTTGATGGTTCTGGGTGAGGAATAAGATTAAGGTTCAAAACAGAATCTTCTGTAAGATCTAGTTGCAATCTAACAGAACATGTTAAAGAAAGAACATCCTAAATATATTTATATATATATATATTCCTGGTGTGCCTTTGGTGTTTGTACACACACACACACAAACACACACACAACATTGAGAGCCTGGTGATTTCCCCATTCATTCCGGTGACAGTGCTTTTGTAGGTTAAAGCTGTTTTATTAATTATGTTTGACATTTCCTTAATTAGTTTCATTTACAGCTGATCAGACTCAACTAGACAATAGCTCCATACATCATTTTAGCAGAGGTCTGTGATGCCTACCAAATGCTTTTCTTAAGAGAGAGAGAGAGAGAGAGAGAGAGAGAGAGAGAGAGAGAGAGAGAGAGAGAGAGAGAGAGAGAGAGAGAGAGAGAGAGAGAGAGAGAGAGAGAGAGAGAGAGAGAGAGAGAGAGAGAGAGAGAGAGAGAGAGAGAGAGAGAGAGAGAGAGAGAGAGAGAGAGAGAGAGAGAGAGAGAGAGAGAGAGAGAGAGAGA
>NW_015387705.1:384756-392571 GCF_001527695.2 Protobothrops mucrosquamatus
AGAGAGAGAGAGAGAGAGAGAGAGAGAGAGAGAGAGAGAGAGAGAGAGAGAGAGAGAGAGAGAGAGAGAGAGAGAGAGAGAGAGAGAGAGAGAGAGAGAGAGAGAGAGAGAGAGAGAGAGAGAGAGAGAGAGAGAGAGAGAGAGAGAGAGAGAGAGAGAGAGAGAGAGAGAGAGAGAGAGAGAGAGAGAGAGAGAGAAGTGGGAAGGAGAAAACAATCACAAGATGTTAGGTTTATGAGCAAGGGCTCCTTTCTTTGTCCTTTGATTAAAAGGGAATAAATAAATTGTAGTCTTCCTGCGCAAGCGTGTCATCTTTCCAAATTGTACAAAAATCTTGGGTTTATTTTTCACTGCCTGGGTTTTGTGGAGAGACTTGATGTTTTTGACTCTGGGAATTTCTATTAGCGATGCACTTGTTGGTGCACTCGTGCGTTGGGGTGTGAGTGTGTGTGTGAATTTGAATAACGGTTGACTCTTGTGATTGCCTGAACAGGTCTCTGCAGTTTTCTTGGCAAGATTTTGGAAGTGGTTTGCCATTATTTCCTTCACTGCTTCTCTGTGTTGCAGGGCTTAGAATGTATTGCAGGCTAACTCTGCCAACTGCTAGCAGTTCGGTCCTGACCGGCTCAAGGTTGACTCAGCCTTCCATCCTTCTGAGGTCGCTAAAATGAGGAGCCAGATTGTTGGGGGCAAGATGCTGACTCTGTAAACCGCTTAGAGAGGGCTGTAAAGGCACTGTGAATCGGTATAGAAGTCTAGTGCTATTTTTATTGCTATTCCTTCCAAGGGCTTTAAGAGAGTGACTGGCCCAAGGTGCCCCAGCTCACTTCATGCCTAAGAAGGGACTAGAACTCATGATCTCCTGATTTCTAGCCTGGTGCTTTAACCACTACACCAAACTGGCTCTTGCAAAAATATGTCTATGGAGATGTTCTGTAGAGATGAAGGTCTCTATCTCAATCTATCTATCCACATTAACACATGTATGTGTCTCTGGATGCATAGATGAAATTGTGTTGGTTTTTCTTTTTAATTATCAAGTTAAAAGACCACAAAACTCCAGATGACCAATGGATGACAAAGAAAGAATTAGAGTTTTAACCATCTCTTTGCCACATTGAGATAGTTGGTCATCCATTGTTTCTTGCCCTGCCCTCTGGTGCTTTGGAAAATACGTTGACCCCCTCTTCTTTGTGGCAGCCTCTCAAATACTGGAATATTGCTATTGTGTCCCCCTTAGTCCTTCTTTTCTCTAGACTAGCCAAACCCAAAAAAATATGAAAGATATAAAAAAAATGAAAGCGGGGAGGGGGGAGAGATGAACAGCCATCCTGGTGGAAGTTGAATGTATCTTATCAACCTTTTCCTTACAATTTTTTTTTGTGTATTTCTTTTGCACTGCTGATCTCAGCAGCATCTTAGGAAATGTTCCAAAGCCAGATAAGAGAGAACAAATAAAGGAAGGAAAGGAGAGACACTGGGATACTGAAGTGTACACAAACAAAGAGGCCCAACCCTTAAGCACCTCCACACAACTATCAAGCTTTAAGCAATATACATGCATTCTATGAAGAGTAAGCTCCAGACTTGTTCAGCAATGGGTCATAATGCATAATGGCTTTTAAAAAGGGAGGGGAATGGGGACAGATTTGCTAACCCTCTCAACTTTGCATTGGCAATCCGTGCCTTCAATTCCAGATCTCTCACAATGAGTAAAAAGGCCTCTATGCAATCTTGGAGTGTTTTGAAGCAGAGTTGCAAAAAGAAATTCAATCTCTGTTACAGATAAGGACCCTTGTTGAACTATTTGCATCAAGGAACATAGCATCTTCTTTACTTTACTTTACTTACTTTACTTACTTCTTTACTTTACCAATAGTGGTGCTTTTCACATCAATTCCCCATTGGTGTGCGCTCATACCTAAAATAACAGAGTCCGGAGGGACCTTGCAGGTCTTCTAGTACTTATACCATTTCAGATAAATTGTTGACCAATCTCTTTTTGAAAGCATCCAATGATGGAGCACCCACCACTTCTGAAGGCATGTTGTTCCATTGGTGGACTGAATTAATTTTGAATTGAATTAACTCTTTGAATTGATTCTTGAAATTGGTGGCAGTGATAGCTTTGGGCCCCATTTCCTTATATGGAGATGGAAGGCAAGCAATTTTTATCAGCCTGAGAACTTCACCATCATTGGTGTGGCAGATGAAGGGCTCCTGATGCGCTCCTAAAGTGAGCAAGCTTGGGGTGATAGAAGTGAATCTCTATAGCTCAGGGCTGAACTGTGGAGTCCTTGGTGTTCCCTGAGCTTGGTGGTTTCCCTGTACTCCATCACTAGAAGTTTTCAAGAAGAGACTGGACATCCATTTGTCCAGAATGATATAGGGCAGGCATGTCAAACACAAGGCCCGGGGGCCGGATGCAGCCCACAAACTGGTTTCATGTGGCCCGCGAAGCCATCCTGGAAACAGTGAGGGAACAGCCCCCACTGCCTTGGCCCTGGCCCAGGCCGGCCGGGAGCCAATGTACAATTTTGTGGTGGCCATCTATGCTTAAACACATTCAGTCTTAGCTCCACAAGGCGTCTGGAAACAGCGAGGAACCAGCCCCTGCCGTGTCGGCCCCGCCCCCTGGGTGCATGCTGGGGAGGGGTCACCCTTTGTGAGGAATGAAGAAATGGACCATGCCTTGGCGCTTGCCCCGGTCCCACCTCCTTCTGCCAGAGACCCTCAGATCTGTCCCAATCCTGCCCAGCCCCCCACAGCACCCCTGATGCGAACGATGTAGAGCTGGCCATGCCCACCCAGTAGGCCACACCCACTCCATCCACCCCCACCCAGTAGGCTACACCCACCCTGGCCGCACCCTCCCGGCCACCCAAGGGCAACTGCAATGCTGATGCGGCCCTCAATGAAATTGAGTTTGACACCCCTGATATAGGGTCTTCTGCTTGAGCAGGAGGTTGGATTAGAAGACCTCCATGGTCCCTTCCAACCTTATTGTTCTATGTTCCCCTTTTGGCTTCTATACCAGTCATTTTAAGGTCCCCATCCTCTAACACAAGCCTCTAACCTTCCCCTCCAGATCATATGCTTTCCTTGTTATTGTGACCTTTAAGACCAGGAAGCTTTTAAATAGTTTCAGGCAGCAGTGAAGAAAGGAATCTAACCCACCTTTGATGTTTCATCCTAAATGATTAGTGGTCTGGATTTATCTCGGTGGATCTCCATTTTTGCAAAGCTGCTTTTATTTCATCCTGCTTCTGTTTGATGAAATCACTTAATTTGTGTTCATTTATATTTCTGCAAAAAAATAAAATAAAGGTAAAATATTATCAAACCAGATAATGAGTGGGTGTGTTGTGGGGGGGGGGAACAGATGGGATTTTACGCAGTAGCAGTGTAGAAAAGAACATTGCTTGGAGATGATACATATAGTTAAAAAAATTGGCATGGACAGGATGGTGGATGAATGTGTGATGTGAAAATGGAAGGGAAGGGAAGGGAAGGGAAGGGAAGGGAAGGGAAGGAAAGGAAAGGAAAGGAAAGGAAAGGAAAGGAAAGGAAAGGAAAGGAAAGGAAAGGAAAGGAAAGGAAAGGAAAATCATAAACTCTCCTTTTGCTTCCTAGATGCCTGTTCAACTTCAACTAATGAATTGTCAGAACTGTCAGGCAGCTCTGAGGAATGACAAATGTATATGATTTACAGGAACTGCTGCTACATTCCAGAAAGCACCTGATATGTGGGTAGCCCCACATGCTTGTTGTCTAGCAAGAGAAGGTGGATCTACCCATGGCATCATTATAAGCTATCTCTCAGAGGTCACGACAATTGCAACGCAACGCCTTCATTCCATTTTTTGGTCTCTAGAATCTGCTCAGACTGGACTGTAGAATGTGATGGTCATTAGTGGTAAACATTAGAAATTCAGTTTTTCTGATAGTTTGAGGTGAGCAACATGGTAAAACTATAAAGTGAACTTTAAAATAAGAAAGAAAAGAAAGAAAGAAAGAAAGAAAGAAAGAAAGAAAGAAAGAAAGAAAGAAAGAAAGAAAGAAAGAAAGAAGGAAGGAAGGAAGGAAGGAAGGAAGGAAGGAAGGAAGGAAGGAAGGAAGGAAGAAAAGAAAGAAAGAAAGAAAGAAAGAAAGAAAGAAAGAAAGAAAGAAAGAAAGAAAGAAAGAAAGAAAGAAAGAAAGAAAGAAAGAAAGAAAGAAAGGAGAGGACAAAAATAAAATAAAATCAAAATCATAGGAGACATTCTTGAATTGGAGGAGTGGAAGAGAGTAATCTCAATGAGTTTGTCCTTTTATAAATGGGTCTTTTATAACTGAGTCTCACCAGTAGGTAGCCATGTTGTGTGAAAGGGCTCCCCAAGTTCCAGGTATATTCCCAGCCTTAAAATCATCGCTCCCTTCTGAACTTGTGTGGACCAAATGGAGCTGTGTAAAAATCGAGTTTGGGGATTGTTTTTCGGAGGTACCTTGATCATATCATTCAAATGGCTTTCTAAACCAGGCTGGATAAGACCCCTTTGAATCAATTGGATGGTTCAGAAAATTGAATTGAAGTGAAGTGATTTTTTAACACTCCAAATCTAAATGAGGAAGCAAACCCATTCAATTTTTCTAATCAGTTTGAATAATCAGATCAGAATTGATCTGAACACCCTTAATGCTGATTAGGTCCCTTCAGATGAATTATTGATTTAGGATGCTTTCTAGAGAGAAGCAAATGTGACTTAATATGGTGTAACCAGAGACATTTTTCCAGACATTAGTGACCATAAATACAATTTAAAAATGAACAATTTCTTTTTTATTGTTGAAAGTACTTTTGAAAGCAATTAACAGAATACAGATTTGGAAGGGGCCTTGGAGGTCTTCTAGTCCAACCCCCTGCTCAAATAGGAGACTTTATACCATTCTAGACAAGTGGCTGTCCAGTCTCTTCTTAAAAACCTCTAGTGTTGGAGCACCCACAACTTCTGGAGGCAAGCTCTTCCACTGATTGTTTTCACTGTTAGGAAATTTCTTCTTAGTTCCAGGTTGGTTCTCCCCTTGATTGGTTTTCTTATTAGGGTGACCAAAACTGGATGCAGTTTTGCAAGTGTGGTCTTACTAGGGCTTTATAAAATAGTACTAATACTTCACGTGATCTAGAGGCTATCCCTCTGTTAATGTAACCTAGTATTGTGTTGGCTTCTTTGGCTGCCACACACTGTTCACTCATGTTTAGATGGTTGTCCACTAGGACTCCAAAATCCCTCTGGCAGTTACTACTATTAAGCCAGGTTTCACCTAGTCTGTACCTGTACTTTTGGTTTTTCTCGCCTACCTGTAAGACCTTGCTTTTCTCTACATTAAATGTCATGTTGTTGGATAGGGCCCATTGTTCAAGTTTGTCAAGATCTTTTTGGATCCTGAGCTTGTCTTCTGGGGTGTTGGCTATTCCTGCCTCCTAGGTGTCATCTGAAAATGTGATGAGTTCCCCTTTTATTCCCTCATCTGAGTCATTTATGAAGATGTTGAAGAGTACTGGGCCTAATAAAAGGTAGGCGTACCCACTTTTAATATTTTTAGACCCATGCTATTCAGACAATGATTAAACCCTTCTCCCCTCGCAAATAGGCTAAGACTTACTGATAAATCATCACTTGTGATTGTCAAATAAATAATCATGGGAAATCAGCAGTGGAAGAAAGTCTCCAGTTGAAGGCAATTCATGCATGACATATGATATATCTGTTCAAAGGGACAGATACATCTTTCTTACAGATGGCGCACGGCTTCCTTCATCGTCCCTTCCTCTTCCCGTCCAAATCACCTGAAATGAATGCCGAGTGTGGCAGCATTCACTGTAATTCTTTCCTTTCTTAAACACATAATGGAAATGTATAACTAAGTCCTCATAAAAATTTATATCGCAATCTGTCCCTCTAATTTACAACAGGCCCTTCAGGCAGTTATTATTCAAACATTAATAAAAAAAAAAGGCCACAGGATTCAACCAGAAGCATCTATTTCTATATTCAACATTTGTGAGATACACTTACACACACACACACACACACACACACACACTATCTCATACACACGCATATATACACTGATTAGGGTGAGTACCGCTCTTTTGTCAAACAACAATTAATAAGGTAAGAAGAAGTGATGCATTATCTTAATCGTGTTAAGGATTTCAGCTCTGACACGTGAAACAAGATATTGTCTGTGCCTTATTTAAATTCTGCTCTGCCTGCAAATATTACTTTAAAAAGAAGAGGAATGCCATTTATAAATGTAAATGCTGGCGTTCTATAAATTTCATAATCTGTTAGAAAATTATAAAAATTGTTTAAAATTTATATAATTATAGATGTTGTAATTGTGTTTTCTCTTCATGCCATTTTTTTTTAAAAAATAAGGTGGTGATTAAAGAAGTGAAGTTCTGTGGATCTTTCATGAAACGGAAAAGAGGGAAATAGGGAGAAGAACATTTTCCAAGTGGGATCTATTCAACCTGAACACTGCAGATTTCTTTAAAAATAACATTTTAGAGTCAACATAATAATGGGCTGGGACAACTTCTCACTGACTTCCTTTGGAGATTTCTAAGTTTAAAGAGAAATTTCAGAGTTTTAGAAGTCAATAAGGCTGGAAGAAAATGTTTTACCAATAGAATAGTGGTTCCTCCTTCATTCCATCCTCCACCTCCTCCTCCTCCTCCTCCCCCCCCCCTTGCACCAGAAATAGGTCTTGATCTCTGGATTCACTATGATCACTACTGATCATGAACTCAGTATGAACATGAAAGCTACTGCAGAAGTTTTAAGAAATTAAAATTTACCGTTTCTGAAAGCCATCAACTTGAAGAACGTTCTACAGAACCTTGGAAGAAAAATAAATTGTTGATCCCAATCCAGGACAGGAATATCTCAAAATAAGCAGATAAGCAACATAAAGTCTAAGTTATGTTATGGGAAACAAGGATTTTAATGACCTAACCCTAAAATGTTGTCTCATGAGATCTTTTTCTAAGTAACATTCAAGGGTTTTCTTACTTATTTGTCATTTTGTTTATTCAATTTATACTATGCCTTTCCAACAAGGATAGGACATAAAAACACCTTACAATAAAGTTTTCTTTTAAAAAAGGAAATGAGAAAAGAGGAGTAGAACAGCAGCCAACTAAAAAATAAACAATGAAAAGCATAATGAAAACATCATTAAAAACACATTAATAAAACAAACAGCCCCACTCATCCAGCAATGCAGCCTCTATGTATTAAGGTTCTGTCAAAATAATAACTAGAAGAGGGGCACATCTAACGACTGCAAAATAAATGTGAGGGAGCCATCTTTAAATCCTCACTTTGCCTGGGTCCAACTTTAAGAGAAGGACCAAAATAACCATTTACTGCATATTAGATTTCAAGTTCGTGTCTAAGATGAGCGCAGACACCAGGTAAGGACATCTTAACTCAAAGAGAAAAGAGGTTCAGGTAGTCCTCACCTTACAACCTCAACTGAGCTCAGAATTTTTGTTGCTAAGTGAGATAATTGTTAAGTGGATTTGGTCCCCTTTTATGGCCTTTCTTGCCACCGTTGTTAAATGAATCTCTTTCTTCTTCTTCTTCTTCTTCTTCTTCTTCTTCTTCTTCTTCTTCTTCTTCTTCTTCTTCTTCTTCTTCTTCTTCTTCTTCTTCTTCTTCTTCTTCTTCTTCTTCTTCTTCTTCTTCTTCTTCTTCTTCTTCTTCTTCTTCTTCTTCTTCTTCTTCTTCTTCTTCTTCTTCTTCTTCTTCTTCTTCTTCTTTTTCT
>NW_015387705.1:393752-397646 GCF_001527695.2 Protobothrops mucrosquamatus
CCACCTGATACTTTTCTCCTGCATAATTAGGTACCCATTAGTTCTAATCAAGTAGTTACTTAATTATTGCAGTAATTAGTCTAATGGACTAGCAAATTGAAGCTTTATCACTTTTGGAGACTTAATGTTCCTGACAGACTACTGTGAAAGTGTCAAAGTTCTTGATTCGAAAAACCTGCCCTTACTGAACTTCGGCTTCTATCTCGGCTCTGCCCTGTCATTGCCCCAGATGCTGCTGGAGGTAAATTTGACGGTTCAACTGTGACAGAACATAAATCTAAGTCTCCCTCTCACGCTCTCCTCCTTATCAGTTTCTCGGTTTTTCGTTGCCCTCCATTCAAGCAAAAATATTGCTAAGAAATGGAATATCACAGCTTCCAAATCATACGTGACTTCTCGGCAGCTGCCCTTTTCCAGAGTTCCCGGCGAGTCCTTCGTTGGCTCGCCATTTTTTGCCCAATTCTGAAAACGTTCGTGCTGCTGCCTTAGGACAATTTGTTCCCCGCCGTCCTCAAGCAAAATGCCCACTCAAGGTTTGCTTAGGAAAGCAGCATAAACAGGATCCAACGCTAAACCAATAACTGTAAAATCAGCAGAGACAGATGACCAACCAGCCCACTAACGTGACAGACCTAATCGACAAAAGCCATCTGAGGGATGTTATCTGAAATAAGCTAAATAATTATGTCGCCTCAAGGGTAGTACTGTTGCAGAGTTTTATAGAAAGATTAGATGTTGCCCCCCGATTGTTAACAAGGCGTCTTCCCATTCTAGTGAGAAGCGAGAGTTTGGCAGGCTCTCGGTTCAGTTTCCCCCAAATTATTATTTATTTGCATTTAGCTGTCTACTCCACTCAATTCCAAATGGAAGGTGGTTGGGAAACGAAAATGGCAACCACAACTCAAACAACCTCATGATTATTGGCAGTGGTGGGATTCAGATAGGTGAACAACTGGTTCTCTATGTGGATGCCGCTTCCGGAAGTCCATCCTGGGCCTGGGCAACAAAAAAATAGCTATCGGTTCTGCCAAAGTGATGTGAACTGGCTGAATCCTACCATTGATTATTGGCTGGGCAGACAAGGAATAGCAATATAAGAAACATCACACCCAAAAGCAATTAAGGAGAATATTTTTAGCTCAGGGTTGAAATGAAGGGTCCTTGGTGCTCTCTGAGCTTGGTTGTTTTCTTGCAGATCTTTCATTACCCAAACTAGGTAACATCATCAGTGCTAGAGCGTTCACTGATGATGTTACCTAGTTTGGGTAATGAACGTTTGCAAGAAAACAACCAAGCTCAGAGATAACCAAGCCTGCCTCCCCCACCCCAAAGCAATTTCCAGAACCTATCAAAAACCTTCCTTTTATCCCAGAATGTGCGACAACTCAACAGAATAATGGAAATAGCCATTTTAAAATATCTTTGGGACCTCGGAGGCATCAGAGACCGTGTCAGCTGTTCATGTACTTATGCTATTTCTGCCTTAATTAGTGAGACATGCTATTCGAAAATTTAAAAGCCACTAATCTTTATCTGTATTGTTGAATTAACTGCAAATGAAGACAGCTGTTCCACCCTCATCCCACATTGAAATCTGCATTTTAGACTATCTCATGGTAGACAGATGAAACAATGCTTCCTTTTGTATCGTCTGTCCTTCCCACCATAACCAAGAACTAGTAAAAGTAAGTTAGAACTTCAAAACTAGATAAGCTACCACATTCGCTGGTGGGCTACTGATCTGATTTTAGATATGTCCTTATGTCCTAAAAGGAATTCTACTCATGATGAGACAATGAGGCTAAGGGCCACAGATAAATCCCTCCCTGTGGGCATGCATGTCTTTGCCCCAGTCCTAGGCCTTCAGCTGGGTTTTATAAAACCTTTTCAGTTTAGGCCTCCACTGCCATGTGCGAAAAAAAAAAAAAAAAGGTTCAATCAATCAATCAATTTCAACTTCTCGCAGGGAAAAAAAGATCTCGCAAAGTTGGAATTGATTGATTGAACTTTTTAGTCCCACCCAGTCTGCCATTACCACTGCAGCCATGCCCACCCAATGGGCCACGCCCACCCAATTGGCCACACCAACCCAATGGGCCACACCAACCCAATGGGCCATGCCCACCTGGCACCTGACAATGCATAAGTGGGTTTTGGGTTGCAGTTTGGGCACTCGGTCTCTAAAAGATTCGCCATCACGGCCCTAGACCATTCCAGACAAGTGATTGGCTGTCCAGTCTCTTCTAAAAGCCTCCAGTGATGGAATATCCACAATTTCTGGAGACAAGCCACTACCATTGGTTAATTGTTCTGACTGTCAACTCCTTAATTCTAGGTTGCTTCTCTCCTTGTTTAGTTTCCATTCGTTTTTTCTTGTTTTGCCTTCTGGTGCTTTGGAAAACAGGTTGACCCAGTCTTCTTTGGGACAATTTCTCCAAAGTTTTCTTGCCCTGCAGCACAGGTTTTATTTTTCTACATTATCTGAAGGGGGAGGGGGGGTTGAGAGTTTTTTTCAGCTTGGGCCAGTTTCTAAGCGGCTTTAGTGTTGGGAAAGGCATGGAATTAGGCCCAGAGCTGGTGCTGTTTCCTATGACTCATTATTGCATTGTTCTGAAGCCAAAGTGATTACCTCCATTTCCCTGAATCTGAAATTGAGATCTGAAAGGTCCAGGGATGGACCTCCCTCCTGATGTCTTCCTTTCACTTCCTTCCTAGAAGCATGGAAAGGTGGGGAAGTTTCAGCAGGGTGGAGAAATGACTGCGCCATGAAAGACTGCACCCCAAATCCACATTTTGTAATGAAGTGCAAGAAAGCTATACTTTCCTCCATACGAATCACCACCACCACCACCCCCAAATTCTCTCTCCAATGAAAGCAATTTCGGAACCAAATTCTCTTTCATCAAACAGAATTAAAACTCTGTGTGACACAAAACATGGTCATTAAGCATCTCCAGCCATCCAGAATGACCAATTTTCTTCCCCTCTGCTACCCACCAAATCTTGATCAATTTCTGAGGCTGAGATAAAAAAAAAAAGTGTGGCTGCACTTTCACATTAAATCTTGATGTTATCTCTCCTGTTGATCTGAGCTGGAGATGTTTTCTACCCCTTTTTTTTCTCCAAGCCTTCACATGTCAGATTAGTATCTCAATTGATCATTAAGGTTTTTTGACAAGCGTCAGCTGCCAAAGGTATTGTGATTCATAAACATTTAAAGGGCTTTTGACTTGAGAAGGTGATGGGGGCAGGAGAAAGAGAGCCACGTTTACCCCATAAGTATCAGAGAAAACAGTTTTCTTCCATTTCATAAAGCATCGAGTGTGCGGTCACTGCAATTTGATAGCAACTTTCAGAGAGGCAACACGGTCACATCCAGATGTTTTGGTGTAGCTAAAGTCACCATATGACCCCAATTGAGCCCAACATTTATGTTGCTAAGTGAGACATTTGTTAAATGAGTTTTGCCACAGTTGTTCAGTGAATCACTGCAGTTGTTAAATTGTTATGAATCTGGTTTCCCCATTGACTTTGCTTGGTCGCAAAAGGGGATCACATGACTCTGGGAACATTGCAACTGTGATAAATATGAACCAGTTGCCAAGCGGCTGAATTTTGATCATGGGACCATGTTGATGATGTAATCGTTGTAAGTGTGAAAAATGGTCATAAGTCTTTTTTTTCAATGCCGTTGTAACTTTGCACAGTCACTAACTGAAGAGAGAGAGAGACAGACAGACAGACAGACAGAGAGAGAGGGAGGGAGAGGGAGAGAGAGAGGGAGAGAGAGAGGGAGAGGGAGAGAGAGAGAGAGAGAGAGAGAGAGAGAGAGAGAGAGAGAGAGGGAGAGAGAGAGAGAGAGAGAGAGGGAGAGCGAGAGAGAGAGAGAGAGAG
>NW_015387705.1:398518-410795 GCF_001527695.2 Protobothrops mucrosquamatus
GAGAGAGAGAGAGAGAGAGAGAGAGAGAGAGAGAGAGAGAGAGAGAGAGAGAAGAGGGACAGCAACAGAGGAGGCTCTCAGGGCCAAGAGCCATGACAAGCGAAGCTGTCCAAGACAAAGATTGACTGATCTCACTACAGATCAGATGGATGGTTCTAAATGACCTGGAAAGAGGCTCCCTGAACCCACGGCTGCAGCCTTAAGAGCAGCTGCAACTTCTCGCACTTCTGAAGCAGTTATTAGCGGCTGAAGTAGCACTTGTCAAACAATGCTTCAGTTTCAAGTAATGATTTAACAGCATCGTCCGCAGGAGGAAAGGTTACAGCGCTTTCAGCACCTGGCTTGCCACTGACACTCGAAGGATGTAATTGGTAGATTCAGAGCAGAGGTAGGTGGCAGGGGTAGAGCAGGAGAAGAGGTCAGTGGCAGGGAACAGCAGCTCCGCATGAAGCAGAAGGCCTTGGGGATCCAGGCTGAAATCAGTGGCGCGATGGGCAAGGAACCTACAATGCAAACAGTTGCAAAGCATCCAGACGACAGTTGCTCCTTCTGCTTTACTCATCTGCCTCTAAAGTTGAAGTGGCTGCTGGAATTGGGCATGTCTAGTTTAACAAAGAGAAGGACGAGAGGGGAACATGATGGCAGCATTCCAATATCTCAGGGGCTGCCAAAAAGAAGAGGGAGTCAAGCTATTCTCCAAGGCATCTGAAGACAGGACAAGAAGCAATGGGTGGAAACTAACCAAAGAGAGAAGCAACCTAGAACTAAGGAGAAACTTCCTGACAGTTAGAACAATTAATCGGGGGAACAACCTGCCTCCAGAAGCAGTGAATGCTCCAACACTGGAAGTTTTTAGGAAGAGACTGGACAGTTATTTGTCTGAAATGGTATAGGGTTTCCTGCCTGAGCAGGGGGTTGCACTAGATGACATCCAAAGTCCCTTCCAACATCATCATCATCAAAATTGCATTCTTGTTATAAGTTGGCAATGAGGAAGTCTTCTTCTCTCAGTGTGGAACCTTTTTGGGGGAGAATGCATTCCAGTCAAGTCCCTCTTGGCCCATCCTCTGTTGTAGATCAAATCCAACAACCGTACAAATTGGAAAGCTCTGCTCATATTACCTGTTGTCCAGCTGTGTGTGATCTATGAACAGCCAACTTAGTGCATTTGTTCAGCTGCCAGGGAGCTGTCCGCGCTCTCCAATTAACCGTGTTTAATTTGGGTGGGCACGGGGGAATCGTGTCAGCAGGCAAAGGTGTTTTGACTGCAACAGCGAGGAAGGAAGAACAGGTGGGCTGTGTTTGTTGGGGTTTTGCTTTTGGAGAGACCGTTTTGAAAATAAAATGTAAAGAAAACTTCTCTTTGGTTCAGCAGATGACTTTAAAAAAAAGCTATAGCATTCTTGAAGAGTTTGGAATTGGAAAATACATATCTCTTGGAGCAAAATTCAGGAATATCGAAGGATGAATGTGGATATTCACCTGCTAAGGCAATCCGACTAAATAAATTGGTCTTCTGTCCTTATGAATGTGGGTATCTCTCCCCCAGCAGCATGAAACACGGAGTTGAGAATGATCTTGTGCATGGTTCCACAACCTGTGGTCTTTCAAACATATTGAGCTGCAACTTTCAGAATTTGTCAGCCATACTGATAAGTTCAGCATAACCGAAGAACACCAGAATTGGAAAACTGGATTCCTTTCTATCAATATCAGTTTGCAGGGAGCTTCCTAATTCCTCAATATAATATGATCTTGTTTCTTGGACGCCCCCTGACAAAGTAATACATTGATGATACTCCTTGATTATTCCTTAATTTTTGTATAGAGATGATATGATAGCCGTGTTCCAATATCTAAGAGGCTGCCACAAAGAAGAGGGAGTCAAGCTATTCTCCAAAGCACCAGAAGGCAGGACAAGAAGCGACGGATGGAAACTAATCAAGGAGAGAAGCAACCTAGAACTAAGGAGGAATTTCCTGACAGTTAAACAATTAATCAGTGGAACAACTTGCCTCCAGAAGTCATGGATGCTCCAACACCGGAAGTTTTTAAGAGACTGGACAACCATTTGTCTGAAATGATATAGGGTTTCCTGCTTGAGCTGGAGAGGGGGGGGTCTGCACTAGATAGATCTCCAAAGTCCCTTCCAACTCTGTTATTCTGTTGTACTGTATAAAAAATAGAAGATAAAAGCCTAAAACACACATAAGGTCACTCAAATCCATCACTTGCTGCAGTGCCTGAATATTTTCTCAGGGTGGCCCCATCGAGAAAAATGTTGCAGTTGCTATCTGGGAGATGCCTGTATACCTTCTTCTTCTTGTTGTGCCATATCTGTTATCGGACGTTGGCAATCATGTTGGCGATCCTGTTTTTATCAGCAGCCGCGCAAAAAAGTGCTGCTGAGTTTTGTCCAAACCAATCCCTTAGATTTTGAAGCCACGATGTTCTTCTTCTGCCTGGACCTCGTTTGCCTTCCATCTTTCCCTGGAGGATTAAATGGAGTATGCCGTATTTTTGTGGGTGTCGCATCACATGTCCGAAATATTCTAATTTTTGTTTTTTAATTGTTTTGATGATTTCCCTTGGCTTTCCCAGGTGGCTTATCACCTCCTCATTTCTGATCTTGTCAACCCAGCTTCTACATAACAGCCGCCTGTAAATCCACATTTCAAATGCTTCTAGTCTCTTCAGGTGGCCTTCTGTCAGAGACCAACTCTCTACTCCATAGAGCAGGATAGAAAAAATACAGCATCTGACACGCCTGATTTTCAGTCTTAGGCTTGTGTCGTGACTGCAGAAGACCTTTTTCATTTTGAAGAATGCTGTTTGAGCTTTCTCTATCCTTGCCTTTACTTCAGTGGTCATGTCCCAGCTTTCATGTAAATCCTGTATACCTGCATCACACTGTTTCCTAATGTTCCAACCAACGCTTACTTAAGGTCAACTCTTGGCCACCACAGTAAAAATAAAAGGCAAAAATAAAAATGGAAGAACCTGCAGTTTCCTTGCAAAAAAAACAACAACACAAAAACCCTTTCCTTCCTACAAGAGAGAATTCCAGCTTGCTAAAAGGACAAACTGATGTAGCTGATCCTCCTGAGAGATGAATGCAGTCAGCGCAAGCGCTTCTGGCGTGGCTCCAAGACATCTCTGTCTGAAGCCTAAATACGCTGTTCCCCAAAGACGGTTCTCCGGGGTGAAGGAATCACAGCATCTTCCAGCTGCCCCTTTAGGACAAAAGAGATCACAGGTGATTTTTCTCTAGGGGGCAATTCCTTTAGTTGGGTCATTTATCTAGGGAAGGAGGCACATCCGTGTTTCAAACACCACACCATTCCGTTACATGCTTTATAAATAGGCTCGCGTTAGACTTCACTCAGGCGCCCTACAAGCCTAGCAACCGACCTCGGGGCTACAGCATGTTCGCGCTCTCCTTCTGCTTCTCCTGAAAAACAGGCAGTTTTGTTAGATGGAAGCCAGGTTCCTTTGATTAAAAGGGGTGGTGGGGTTTGTGCCTTGGATGAAGAGCATTGCATTTAATAATAATAATTAAAAAAAAGCATTGCTTTGGAAGAAATTAAGCAGCCTAGATTCAAGATAATGGCACTTCTGATTTGTTTGCCCAATTTGTGCTTGGGTTAAGAGTATTTGTGGGAATTTCTGTCTCTGTATCATTTTTTTTTTTTCGGTTCTGCCTCACTTTACCATCTCCTCCTTCTCCTCTTTCTCTTCTTTCTCCTTTCTCCTCCTCCTTTCTCCTCCTCTTCCCCTCCCCTCCTCCTCCTCTTTCTCCACTTTCTCCTCCTCCTCTTCCTCTTCCTCCTCTTCCTCCCTCAGTTTTGTATTAAACATCAAAAGCAGGATCATAACATCCTCCCAATAGAAAGAGAAAATGGGTTGCTATTATCTGTAAAAAAAGAAATAGCAAAGGTGGGATATAAATAAATAAATAAATAAGCCCTTTCTTGAGCATCATGAACTCTGGATACTTCCTCGATGTAGAGCAATTCCTCCATCGCATCCCCACAGCAAAGAAGGGCAAGACAGCCTCCCACAATAACGCATCTCACAGAAGCATCATCCATGCATTCTTATTATTTAAATCGGTTCCTAGCCCTTCCCAAACTGATAGAAAATATTTGTAGCTTGGCTGGTAGATGTGGGTGGTGGCTTGTTCTTTGGGCTTGCTGTTTAGCTTCTGGCTATTTTGTCGCCAGTGTAGGTGACATCCTCAATGGGACTTCGGTTGAGGCGTCTTGTTCCAGTTCTTCTCCCATCAGGAGCCCCATTAATCGAGCAACCAACCAAGGATGGTACCGGCCACCTCTTCACGGGGTGACCTCCACACACCACCAGCCTGCCCCATGGCATCTCACATGGCATGACCTGCTGATCCTACGACCCACCCACCACATGACCACATGAGATCAATAAAAGCAGAGGAGGACTGAAACAAAATGCCTCCACCGAAGTGCCGCTAAGGATGTCATCTAGCCTGGTGACGAAACGTTTGGAAGCTAAACAGAAAAACCCGGAGAACAAACCACCACCAGCATCTTCCCAAACTTCTTAGTAGCTACTTTCGTGAGCCACGATGGTCCTGTAAAGTACGTCAGAAGCCGAGTCAAATTTTTGGGCAGTATGGTGAAAAAGCTGGGTTTCTGCTAGAAATCGGAACAAGGATTGTTTTGTTTTGTTTTTTAAAATGCAAATTGGATCTAAAGTAATTTTCTGCTAGTGCTATAATTTTCTACAATTCCCTGAATTCTCAGGCTGTAAGGGCAATATGCTAAAAATAGCAGAACCTGCTAAAACCTGTTTGCTGCAGAACTGTATGGATTCCTTACACAAACTTCTGGTGGGGTAGAAACAGACTGAGAGCACCAAAAAGAGAATAACTGAAAATAAAACATCGAATAAATAACCCAGTATATTCCTTCATCCCGAATTTTCTTTCACCTCTGGCTCTTTGCACAAACACAGAGTTACATTCCATCTACCTAAATTAATGAGACGATAATGCAACAGACAGTCCTTATTTAAATTATATTTATTTAAGGCATGGAGTTTTGACCACTTTTGAGTCAAAGCCTAATTCTATACAGGTATACAGTTCACCTGGTGACCGTTTGAAATTACAACAGCACTAAAAAAAAGTGACTTATGACCGTTTTTCACACTAATAATAATAATAATAATAATAATAATAATAATAATAATAATAATAATAATAATAATAATAATAATAATAGTAATAATAGTAATAATAATAATAAAGTTGGAAGGGACCTTGGAGGTCATCTAGTCCAACCCCCTGCTCAGGCAGGAAACCCTACACCATTTCAGACAAATGGCTGTCCAGTCTCTTCTTAAAAACTTCCAATGTTGGAGCATTCACCGCTTCTGGAGGCAGGTTGTTCCACTGGTTAATTGTTCTCACTGTCAGGAAGTTTCTCCTTAGTTCCAAGTTGCTTCTCTCCTTGATCAGTTTCCATCCGTTGCTTCTTCTCCTGCCTTCAGGCGCCTTGGAGAATAGCTTCACTCCCATTGCAGCATCCCCAGGGTCACATGATTTACATTTGGATGCTTGACAACTGACTCACATTTATGACGGTCACAGCGTCCCGGGATCATGGATGATCCCCTTTTGCAACCTTCTGACAAGCCAAGTCAAGGGGGAAACGCGATTCACTTAACAACCGTGTGGCTAATTTAACAACTGCAGTGATTCACTTCACAAATGTGGCAAGAAAAGTCATCAAATGGAGCAAAATTCACTTAACACATTTCTCACTTAGCAGCATAAAAATCTGGGCTCTATTCTGGCCATACGTTGGGCGCTACCTGTATTTTTAGCACCCTGGCCTGAAATACCAGACCAAAAGACCTCTCTTGATGGCACAGTGGTTAAAGTGCAATACTGCAGGCAAACTCTGCCCACAACCTGGAGTTCAGTCCCAATGGGACTCAATATTGACTCAGCCTTCCATCCTTCGGAGGTCAGTAAAATGAGAGCCCAGATCGTTGGGGGCAATATGCAAATAATGCTGACCTTGTAAATCACCCAGAGAATGGTGTAAAGCAGTGTTTCTCAACCTTGACAATTTTAAGGCATGTGGACTTCAACTCCCAGAATTCCACAGCCAGCAATGCTGGCTGTGGAATTCTGGGAGTTGAAGTCCACATGCCTTAAAATTGTCAAGGTTGAGAAACACTGGTGTAAAGTGTGATGGGGTATTATATAAGCCTAAATGCTATTTCTGTTGCTAATATGGAAAAGAGGAACTATCAAGATTTTTTGTTGATTTTTGCAAGGATGCAGTGGTACCATCACCAAGCACAGGTGAGACTAACAATTGTGTTGCTCCTTAGGCTCGTTTCAGCGGCCTCCAAAGAGGCAGTTGGTGGTACAGGAATGGAGTCATCAGCTCCAGGGAATTCTGCTGGACAGGTTTGTCCCCAGTAGTTTTCCAAGAAAACCTGGATCTGTCCCCCGAGGTATCTTTCTCTGGTCTACAGACTCCCCCATCTTTCTTCCCTTCCTTCCTTCCTTTAGCTTTTATGGAAAGATCGCTGCCTGAAGGGATGTGGCACCAGGCCAGCAGTTTGTGTGTTTCTATAAGCCTTCTGAGAATAACTTTAGTTAAACATTGTTGTGCTACAGTAGATAGTTGCCAGTGATCTCGGCGGGAAAGCTATGGAGAATATTGGCTGATCTCCATGCGTCACAGCAGTGCACTCATCTCATTCATTTCCCATGTTCAGATCGAAGAGGGATAACAATTACGATAAAGCTATCGCATCTCAGGACTACACACGAAACCAAAGGAGAGTGGTCCCCCTTAGCTACGTGTTATGTGCAGCTGTACAAATTTCAGTCGGTTGAGAAAGAGACAGAGACGGAGAGAGAAAGAGTGGGGTAGTGGGGGAGGGAGGACAGGAGGGAGGCAGAAAAAGATGTTTTTCAAAGCTCTTGATTATACCATGACAATTCTTTACAATTCAGGGGAGACCGTCAGACAATTAGAATTTCTCAACTTTTACACGCAGAAGCTGTGATTAACAAAGCATGCAAACTGGCTGGATTCAGAAATTTAGGCTTCAAACTTCCCATTACAAGTTGCACTGACCTGTAAAATGAAGCTGTACGGTACCTTTTAAAAAAAGGAGGAGGATTTAAAGATATATATTTTTTAAAAAAAACAACAACAACAACACTTATATAATGCTGGCCAATAAAGAAATATGAATAAATCAGAAGTTTCCAGAAAATTTAACTTTTCTCAGAAGGATAGTTCTCTCAAATATACAAATCTATTTTCCATCAATCAAATCAGTGGCTTTCCCTATCTAGCTGTCCCATTACAATAACAGCCACAGCAGCAGCAACAAAACTCTACATAGGCCGACTCCTGGAAATCTTCCTGCCGTCAGAGGTGTTATTTCTTATCTCTGCCCCTTACCCACCTCCCTGCTTACAGATTTCTATATCCTACCTACAGAGAGGGCTGCAACAGATGCAAATTACAAAATTTGCAGGAGTCAATTAGCACAAAGAATATAATTTGTTTCATTTGCACAGCGACATCCATCGCGAGGCACCTGACATCATCAAATCGTCTCCTCAAGGTTTAGATACGATGCGCTTGGCTTCCAAATGCTAAGCCACAGCCCCCTGCTCCACCCATTTCAAAAAGGGACATCATGATCTGTCCAAAAACTGTTCATGTGGTAAGAAATTACTAAAAGGGGCAGTGAGACGTGCTAGCTGGCATTTAGCAAATTAGCTTGCATGATAAACAGTCATTTTGGTGTGTTCAATGGAAAAGAAAAAAGAGGTTGAGTAGAGCCGGCCTTTGGACATAAAAAAAAAAAAAAAAGATTTCACGAGAGAACACTGTCAGCAGACAAATTGGGCTGATGTTTTTTTTCCCTGAGATGTTACAGAAACATTAAAAAAAAATAAAAATCCACGTCTGAGTGAAGTTACATTTCTAAAACTGCCCATTGATTATAGATTGAATTGTGCTTTATAGAAGACAGATGTTTCTGTGCTGGCATATTGAGCGAGCTATGCAGTTGGGGTATGTATATACATCTCTCAAGGCCTGTGGTAAAATTTCCATCGTGTTCCCTGTATGACACTGATGTGTGAAAATTGACATGAAGATCTGAAAATTGGGACGGAGTGAGCCCAAGCATAAAATAACTTCAATTTTGTGCGCTCTTCAACTCTCCAAGGGACTGACCAACACAACAGAAATGAGTAAAAGCTAGAGACAGAGAGAGAGAGAGAGAGAGAGGATGAAAAGAGGGGAGGGAAACCCAGCGAGAAGGATAGGAGTTATTAAACAGAAAAACCTCTCCTCATTCACAGAGAGAAAGGATGATCAATGGATTTAGTCAGTGAGAAATTCAAGCAGAAAATTGCTCCTTTTTTTTTTTTGAGAGGCAGTAAGTTTAACAAAAAAAAGAATTTTCTTTCAGGTTTACTTGAAAGCCTTAATAAATAAATAAGCGCTGGAAGGTAAGGGGTAGCAGGAGAAGGCAACCTTTGGGACACTGATTTGAGGGCTCCCAACAGATACAAGGTAAATTTTAGATCATGGCGGGAAAGCTTCGTTGCGCAGAATGATTGACGCTTGGGAGGGGTCCTTGTTTTTTTAAAATGAAAACCAGAAAGACCTGGGGAACATGTTACAACGCTTGTTTCAAGAGCAACTAGTTGCACTGGATGTTATTCTGCAAAGATGGTGGGAAGTTGAATGGGATTTCATGGAGGAAGAAAAAGAGATGAGAAACTGACAGCAGACTTCAGTGCAGTTTCAATCAATCAGATTAGAGCTGGGAAGGGACCTTGGAGGTCTTCTAGTCCACCACCACCCCGCCTCAAACAGGAAACCCTATACAATTTGAAACAAGGGGCAGTCCAGTCTCTTCTTAAAAAGCTCCTGTGATGAACCACCCACAACTTCTGAAGGCAAACCATTCCACTGGTTAATTGTTCTCACTGTTAGGAAGTTTCTCCTTAGTTCTAGGTTGCTTCTCTCTTTGATTAGTTTCCATCCATGGTTTCTTGTCCTGCCTTCTGGTGCTTTGGAAAATAAGTTGACCCCCTCCTCTTCTTTGTGGCACCCCCTCAAATACTGTAATACTGCTATCATGTCACCCCTGGTCCTTCTTTTCGCTAGACTGGACATAACCAGTTCCTGCAACTGTTCTTCATATGTTTTAGTTTCCAGGCCCTTAACCATCTTAGTTACTCTTCTTTACACTTTTTTCAAAGTCTCAACATCTTTTTTGTAATGTGGTGACCGAAACTGGATGCAGTATTGCAAGTGTGATCTTACTAGGGTTATTAAAACATGAATTGTGTGTATAAAAAATGGGGGTTGTGACAAGTTCAGGATATAAGGGAAATTGTGGATAAGAAAATGAAAGAGGAAGGAAGTTTATAAAGCAGTACTAATACTTCATGTGATTTTGATTCTATGCCTATGTTTATCCGAGAATAAACCTATTTCTGAGGAATAGGGACAAACCTATTCCTGAGAAACACAGGCATGTAAGATCTTCCCTTTCCTGGAATTCCTTTTGATTTGTTATCCAGATAGGTCTTCGCTTACAACCAGAACTGATACTACAATTTCCATTGCCAAGCAAGGTGTTTGTTAACTGAGTCACACAGCCACATCTTCTCTGATGTCCCAAATATGACCCCCAAATGTAGAGGTTTTAGTAGAGAAATCTCAGTACTCCAGCCATGTCATCAGGAAAAAAAATAGTATTACCATCTCTGAATGTCTCTGGCTGTCTTCTGTTCCCACGTTGGATTTTCAATTCAATGGTCCTTGCATTGGAGTAAGAAGTTGAGGACCAACTCTTGCTTTGTTGGAACAAGAAATAACAGTAAAACTTCCTTCCTCTTTCATTTTCTTATGTACAATTTCCCTTGAATCCTGAACTCCTCACAACCCTCATTTTTTTTATACACGCAATTCATCTTTTATTGTTTCCCCCATCTGCTTTTTCTTCTGGGTGACTGCTTGGACCACTCACCAAGTCCATGTGGTCACCGAGAGCTCTTTTATTCCTTTTGTTGTTAGGTTTTCTTTTTCCCTGCCCCTTTTAATCTCAAACCTTGGTGAGATAAATTGAGCAACGGCAATGATGAAGCTTTCAGGATGTTTGAAAGTAAACAGCTGGAAGAGGTCAGCCACAGTAGAAGTCAATAAAAGAAAAGGGAGAAGTTTGAGATGGAGGAACACCGCAATTTGTAATGATGTGGAATAACCAGGTCAAATGAGGACAAGATGCCAATAGAAAGGTTTACCTCCAAAGCCATTCCACTCACAAGGAAGTGGCATAGCTTTTCTCTCATTCTCTCGGTTCAGAACCGATGAAGCTTCTTGGATGAGAAGCAAAATGTCTTCCTGAACTAAAAAAAAACAGTCCAGTTGCCTTTTTAAAAAGCACCTTTGGGACAAACATGACCTGGAGGACTGAGAATCTCCACAGACAATCGTGTTTTTCCATTCATTCCTTCTCCACGTTTAAGGCACAAATAGGCTTAAACTACCTATTTGGGAGTGGGGGGAACACTGTTTGTTAGCTGATACTCACCACTCACTATTCTCATTCATTCTTGCATATCCAAATCTCTAAATCACTTTTTTCTGTACACTGTTGTATTGTTCCCGCCCATCTGTTCACGATATGTTTCCCCTGCATCCCATTCATTCAGATTGTTGCACATATTTTTCCCCAAACTCATTCCTGGTTCTGCCATTATCAGTATTCACTGGAGCACAATAACGTGCAACGATCAGCAACTAAGAATTTCTATTTTCATAGGTACCCGTAATAACCTAGATGACACCAATTCACACTTTCAGTCATTTTAGCCCTTTCCTTCATAATTAAACCTTCACTTCTCCATTTGTATTCATCAACTGCTCTCTGCCAGATCTGACTGCCTTCATGTAGATCTGTTACAACCTTCCTCTGTCTCAACTTTGCAGACATGTAGGTATCTATTTTTCTTTGCTTGTTTCTTTATTTGGTTAAGTCATATCTAAAGGGTATGTTCCAAAGTTGCAGCCTTCCATCAACTCGAGGTTGTAATTCTCAAGAGATTAACAGTCTCTATGAATTGAAATCTGCAATTCTGGAGAGCAACTACAAAGATGATGTTGATGTTGATGTTAATGTTGATGATGATGATGATGATGATGATGATGATGATGATGATGATGATGATGATGATGATGATGATGATGATGCTGTTGGAAGGGACCTTGGACAGTATCCAGTATCGGAAAAGGCAAAGCCTTTATAGGGAAACATTCTGAATGTGGAACTAAGGTAGAACATAGAGTAATAGGATTGGAAGGGAATTTGGAGGTCTCCTAGTTGAATCCCTGCTTGAGCAGAAGACCTCATACCATTCTTAACAATATGGCTGTCCAGTCTGTTCTTGCTCTGATATGACAATAGGCTAGATGTGACAAGGTTCTTCCAATAGTACTAAATGTCTCGGAAGTCCTATTGTGTCTCCATTAGTAACCAGTGCCCTATGCCAAGGAAAGAACCACATGGGGGGATATGAAGAATAGGCCTCATAAACAAGTTCCGTCCATTTCCTACATCCTGTTATAAATTGTAATCTGCAGTGCGAGTGTACTATATACATGTCATTAATCTTTCCTGCAACATTTCAGGCATTTGATCTGATTGCATTTAAATGCCTTTGAAAGTAATTACTGGATCCCGCCTAGCAGGTTTTTAAAAGAAATAATCATAATGAATGTCCTGAATATGTGATTGCCTCCCTCACTTAGGACTTGTACAAGAGAGAAAGAGGATCTCCTTTGTGCTGAGAACATCTTGGCTTGGCACGGCCAGATATGCAGCTGAGTTTCCATTCTTCAAGGTTTTTTCCCATCACACACATACACTCAAAGGTAGCTTTCTTTGGTACAGACAAAACTTTAGGTTGATGGGAAGATGTGGGACAATAAAGAAGAAAAGATTACACACTGGAGAGAGAGTGAGAGAGAGAGAGTGAGAGAGAGAGACAGAGAGAGAGAGATGACAGATGACAGAATGGATAGCAAATAGATAGCTGATATATGTAGATGATAGAAATAGATGATTGGTAGATAAATAGATAGACAGATAGATGAAAGAAAGAAAGAAAGAAAGAAAGAAAGAAAGAAAGAAAGAAAGAAAGAAAGAAAGAAAGAAAGAAAGAAAGAAAGAAAGAAAGAAA
>NW_015387705.1:412899-440399 GCF_001527695.2 Protobothrops mucrosquamatus
AAGGGAGAAATCCTGCGGATTTCTGAACAATAATATAAACGAGGTTCAGGGGAAGAAAGAGAGAAAAAGTTTTAGGAAAAGGCTGTAGATGGAAAGAGCTCAGAACTTAACTCCAAATTGTCTTATGGAAAGTGGCAAGTCATTTCATTAGCTTGATGCTTCCTACTCAAAGCTTAGCATGATAACTTAATGCAATAATATTTTCGTTACATTGAGAGAGGGTAGCGTGTCCCTGTTATTATTGTTGTTGCCTTTGATCTACAAGAAAGATGTTAAAATTGAATTACAATTATTGAGTCAGGTATTGCACAGGTGTCTGCAGCATCGAGTAGGGTTGCAAACGTGGCAGAAGTCAGAACAGTCTGCAAATCAACCTTTCTGCCCAGAGACAGGTGATTTATTTTCACTGCCTTTCTATCACTATTTTTAATGAAAGCAATGTTATAATTACATACTGGTGCAGGCTTTCGATAATTACTTCTACAGCATTAGCAACAACACATAAACAGGGAGAAATGCAATGAGATATACAATTTCTCAGCCTCTTTCTGTAGAGGTTGGGGTACCATGTCACTAAAATTCCTTAGGAGATCATGAGCAATTCCCCAATGGTGCCTTAAGTTCCTGGCTTACGATACTATCTCCTAATGCCGTGGTACTGAAAAAGAAATTGCCACAAAGAAGAGGGGGTGAACCTATTTTCCAAAGCACCAGAAGGCAAAAAATGGATAGAAACTGATCAAGGAGAGAAGCAATCTGGAATTAAGGAGAAAATTCCTAACAATGAGAACAATTAACCAGTGGAACTACTTGCCTCCAGAAGTTATGGGTGCTGCATCACTAGAGGCTTTTAAGAAGAGACTGGACAGCCATTTGTCTAAAATGGTATAGGGTCTCCTGCTTGAGCAAGGGAGTTGGACTAGAAGACCTCCAAGGTCCCTTCCAACTCTGTATTAGAATAGAATAGAATAGAATAGAATAGAATAGAATAGAATAGAATAGAGTAGAATAGAAAAAAGAATAGAACAGAGTAGAGTAGAGTAGAGTAGAGTAGAGTAGAGTAGAATAGAAAAAAGAATAGAATAGAATAGAATAGAATAGAATAGAATAGAATAGAATAGAGTAGAGTAGAGTAGAATAGAAAAAAGAATAGAACAGAGTAGAGTAGAGTAGAGTAGAGTAGAGTAGAGTAGAGTAGAGTAGAGTAGAGTAGAGTAGAGTAGAATAGAAAAAAGAATAGAATAGAATAGAATAGAATAGAATAGAATAGAATAGAATAGAATAGAATAGAATAGAATAGAATAGAATAGAATTCATTCCTCTTAAATAAATGGAAGGAGGCTATGGATTGCCACGTTGAAACAGTGAGGACGTTCCATTCTATTCTGAGCAGCCCCATAGATCTGAAGATAGACAGCCTCTCCTGGACCACAGTTCCTTTTTGTTTTTATTCAGTTCCATAATATATTGGCCTCTGGAAAATAAAGGGAGAACCAACTCCCTTTTGCCTCCTCCTAGTCTGGGAACCTCTATTGTCTTTTCCTCCGTAATAAATGATAATAATTAAAGGTAAATACACAATAATTAGTCACACTAGGGTTACCCATCTGGCATACCTGTATCACATCGCTGTGTCTTTGAAACAGATGACAAGCACCATATTGCAGAATTTCCTGCTAATGGATGTGGATGGAGAGCAGCAAAGTAATGTGGGAGCACTGTGTGCATGCATATATATAGCACATACACACTCCTCCTACTCCTCCTACCCAAAAAAAGAAAGAAAGAGGGAATCAGAGCATTATACCCACTTTGAAATCTATCTATCTATCTATCTATCTATCTATCTATCTATCTATCTATCTATCTATCTATCTATCTATCTATCCATCCATCCATCCATCCATCCATCCATCCATCCATCCATCCATCCATCCATCCATCCATCCATCCATCCATCTATCTATCTATCTATCTATCTATCTATCTATCTATCTATCTATTGTGTCTGTCTGCCTGTCTGTCTGTCTGCCTGCCTGCCTGCCTGCCTGCCTGCCTGCCTGCCTGCCTGCCTGCCTACCTACCTACCTACCTACCTACCTACCTACCTATCTATCTATCTATCTATCTATCTATCTATCTATCTATCTATCTATCTATCTATCTATCTATCTATCTATCTATCTATATCTTGGACTGATCCTGTCTATAGTTCAACACAATTGGAAGGTCAAATGGTTCTCCCAAACCTCTGGACCTAATGGGTATCATCTCTCACAATCACCCAACCGTATGCTTTATCTTTGAATTTGTGACTTGGATTGTTAGGTTAATATTCTTGGACCCTGGTGTGTGTGTGTGTGTGTGTGTTCCTCAATGACATCACTTGGTAGGGTTGGATAAGTTCAAATCTAGCAACTGACACAGATTCAAAAGTTTGGTGGCGCAGTGGTTAGAATGCAGCACTGCAGGCTACTTCTGCTGACTGCCGGCTGCCAGCAGTTTGGCAGTTCGAGTCTCACTGGCTCAAAGTTGACTCAGCCTTCCATCCTTCCGAGGTCGGCAAAATGAGGACCCAGATTGTTTGGGGGCATATGCTGACTCTGGAAACAGCTTAGAGAGGCCTGTAAAGCTCTATGAAGTGGTATATAAGTCTAAGTCCTAGTACTATTGCTACTGTGCTGCTAAGGGCAAAGTCTAAGGCATGACCATCTCCACTATTAATCCCAGAAATCAGGTGGATGATCCATAAAATGGGACCTCCCCATTAGTAACAAGATAGGGTCCAAATCATCAGCTAAATTACAAATTATGGGAAAGATTATACAGCACAGAGATGGACCTGACAGGAACGTGACTGGAAGCTCCAAATAAACAATGGGGAAACTGTTATTGCTGTTTCCCATCATATGTTGTCCAAGATATCATCTCCCTCTACTTAATGGTAGGGCTGGCCTTGACAAGAGGTCAGGTGCTGCTGCCATATTTTGTGAAGATACACTCACAGCCGCAATGTGACAGCACTCATTCTTTTTATACCTTTTCAAATGATCTTATTGCTGAATGTGTCAAAAGCATATTGTTGTCTCTTTCAGTTTGCAAGGGAGAGGATGATCGATCTCGTTCTCATATATACCACATTCACCATCATTTATCCAGTGAGAAATTATTGACAAGCAGTTTTGATCTTCCCTGCTACTCTAAGCAAGAATCTTGGATTGGTGCATGCTTGAGGTTCTAGATTGGAATTGGTGGAACACAGAAGGCAAGAGAAGAAACCATGGATGGAAACTAATCGAGGAGAGAAGCAACCTAGAACTAAGGAGAAATATCCTGACTGTGAGAACATTCAATTAGTAGAATGGCTTGCCTTCAGAAGTTATGAGTGCCCCATCACTGGAGGCTTTTAAGAAGAGACTAGACAGCCATTTGTCTGAAATAGTATAGACTTTCCTTCTCAAGCTGGGGATTGGACTAGAAGATTTCCAAGGTCCAAGATCTCCAACTCTGATATTCTATGTTCTGTGGAAACTTTTTCTAAAGAATTTCCAGGTTTTCTTCCCACCCATCACTCACTTTCTGCTCCATCCTTCTCAATCACTTCAATGGAGAGGAAAACTTCATCAAGCTGATAAAAAAAAGAGAGCTATGCTTTGAAGACCATTGTAGAAACTTCTTGATCAACAAGTGGAGATCCACCATATATTCTTCTAAATCGGCCTGCCCTAACCTCATCTCTCCAGATGTGTAGTCACAATAACTCCTACAATCCTCAGTCTGCATATCCTCTGCCCATATCAGTCAGAAATTATTAGAAGACACCTGGAAGACATTAGATGATGTGGAGTGACTACAGATTCTATGACAGATGTTGTGTCAGCGGTATCCTTGGGCCTTTTCCTAGCTAAGTGTTATGAGACAGTCCCAATCAGAAAATAGTGATTAACAGATGATATCTATTTTAAGAGAGCAGTAAAATACATTCTCATTTTTCCTCTATGTGATTGGCAAGGGAAAGAAGATCAAGAGGTGACAAATTATTAGAAAAGAAGGGATGAATGTACCCCTGAAGGTGCATAGAATCTTCATTGGCTGACTCCAACTTATTTTTCATGTCAATCCTTCAAGTCCACTCTTAGTTGGATCAATACTGTCCTTTGGGGGCATATCTTACATGGCATAACAGCTGCTCTCTCTGCTTAAGTTTCCATATTAAGCCATTCTGTGTACTTAAGTTTCCAAAGAACTGTTGATAAAAACGGGACACCTCAGAAGCTACGATGGTTTGTTTGCCTGTTTCTTGATTGCCATTGCTTGAAATCTTGAGGAAATTTCCATTTATCTTCTTAATGCATTCAAGCAACCGAAAATGGAAGCTAAATACCTTTTTTTTTTCTTTTTTTGTCATGTAACCTAACTGCCCTCTGCTGGAAAATGACAAAAGTAGCTGTAAGGTTGCAAATCAATAAAACAAGGATGCAAGGAGATGTTTTGCTTGCTTTCTTTCTTTCTTTTTTTAATCTACTGGGGTCAGTGTGCTTGCAGTAAAAGGTAAGTCATAATGGCGAGCAAGCACCACTGTCTGCAATCAACATGACATGTTATCCTTTGGCATGGCAGCCGCGCCGTTCTTTCATTCATTCTTCAGACTGTAACTTTTTCCCTGCCTAGTCTATTTTTAACTGTGCTTAGGAAAGCAGGACTATCTCCAGCCAAAGGAGAAATATATTACTCTGGAAGTAATCAGTTTTATGGTGGCATTTAAGGACTACAAGCAGCTGAGCTCCATTCGCAAAACAAACTGGCTAATCAACAGCAGCCATTAATGCACAGTTTTGGGGAATTTTAACAGCCGAAAGTAGTCGCACTCTTTGTGCTTATTTTTAAAGAAGGGACTGAAATAGTCTTAGCTGATGAAGTCCAACAAATAATGGCAAATAGCACTTTAGGGAGTCAGCAGTTGGAGGCCTTGGGCCAAAACCCTGCAAACTAAGAAGGCCTCTTTCCACTGGTTACCTCTTTAATAAGTCTAGTCCAATCGGCCTACATCAAAATGAAATTTCGATGCATACAGCTCTCAAAGGGTCACCACCTCCGATATACACTCCTTGTTCGTGGCCGGCTCAAGTTTCAGAACGTCCATTTTCGTCTCTAGGGAGCGGACGATGGCAAACAGGACAGTTTTACAGTTTTCAGGAATACCACTGCAAATGGCCAAAAGCCCGAGAAGGATGCCTGACTGAAGAAAAGTGCAAAACAGACTGGCTTATAACGATGGAGAACTTCGTCTTGGTGGAACCCAAGATTTTCTGCTAGGACAAGATAATGGGAAGAAAATCGAATAGCATAAAATGAATCAAGATGAACACATCAAAACAAACGCCCCAAATTTGCTTTTTCAAAAGCACCTTTTGAACAGCCTCGGGACTCTAACTCTGGGCAGCTCAACTTTGGGATGAGCATGACCTGGATGACTGAGAATCTCCATAACCACCAAAACAAATGGATCTTGTTTTGGAGCCATGGTGGCGCAGTGGTTAGAATGCAGTATTGCAGGCTACTTCTGCTGAGTGCCGGCTGCCAGGAGTTTGGCAGTTCGATTCCCACCGGCTCAAGATTGACTCAGCCTTCCATCCTTCCGAGGCTGGTAAAATGAGGACCCAGATTGTTGGGGGCAAGAGGCTGACTCTGTAAACCGCTTAAGAGAGGGCTGTAGAGCACCGTGACACGGTATATAAATCTAAGCAATATGGCTATTGCTACTGCTAACTTCCACAAGAGTCAGCTCCATTTTCTTCAATACATAGTAGTAGTAATTAAAAAAAATTCAGTAATGAACTTAGGGCACATTTGGTTTGGATGTATGGAACATGGTAATTTAAAAAAAAAAAAACAGTCAAAGGAATCTGGTTCAGCTAAGTGGTTACATGAAACCTACCTGAAAATTCTATTCAGAGTAAGCAACGTATGACAGGAAGGTCTGAATCCATGTTGCACTTAGGCAGGACTGTTCAATATAAATGATATGATTAGGTGTTGTTCTTTTTATTTGGTGGGGGTCTCGTGGAATATGAATTCAGACCAATTTGGGCAGCTTTGGGTTCAGCGCATGGTGCAAACTCACGCTTGTTGGCTAAACACGTTGTATGAAGAAAGCTTTGGGCCAGTCATTACCTCGCAACCTGATCATCTCTATAGAATTATTTTTGCATGGATAAACGTGGAGGAAGGAGTGTCTGTGTGTGCTGCCTTGTTAAAAACGAGTTGTTGAAACAGGCGCGCTCTTTTGGTTTCTTGTTAAATTCCCGTTGACACAAATCTCCTTAATACCCGTTCACACAAAATTACCTTCCCGTTGGAGTATTCTGTTTAAAATATATAAATGGACCTGACAGATGAGCAAGCAATGAAAACAGAATGCAGTAGCATGACAATAGCAGCCACAAGGTAATATGCATTCGGAAACAATAATAGATACGATGTATAAGTCCTTACATTAATTGCAAAGGACAAAAATTAAATGTAATTTATTAATGGAGGCTGAAGGCATGTTAATAAACTCACTCAGCTCAAACCGCTCACCAAAAAAAAAAAAAAAGAATAAGTCAGATTCATTGGTAGCATTTATCGTTTTTGTGTAATTTATGAAGCATTAGCTATGACTAGCTTACAATGCCCACTGATGTAATGAAGAATAAATCTGGAATAAGCAAATATCTGTCCTGTACTTGTTTCTTGATGGGACACTTCGAATCACAAATGGAACACGCAGAAGCTAGATAGATATGGCAGTGTTGCTAAATACTGTAAGTTGATCTAAAGATACAATAGTTAGATTATATGACACTGGGAGGCAGTGGATGTACATTTCAACGATATGCCCTACAATAGAAGAGTCCTCAATAGTAGGTAACTACAATAATATGTTGAAAGGGATACTTAAATTTATACAAACAGTGTAATAACCTCTCACAAATTGCTGTCCGGCACATATATTGGTCAAGCTGGGAATTATAGGAATTGAAGCCTGAAACATGTGGACAAACTTGAAGTTGAGAAAGCTTAGTTTATAGGTGTTCATCCAACATGGTTTACATATAACTGACTTGATCCTAAGCCTCTAAGATTTACACAACAAAACAAAGACTAAACCAATAAACAAGCAGGGATCACAAGGCAATTAACTAGGGTTATATATTTAATTCTATTTAGCTATTTTGCATAGCTTGCATGAATGTGGTTGGGATAAAAAGGAGGTTTCACTAGCTTGCAGAGGGCAAGTCAAAGTGTCCAAAACTGATTGATGCTGTCTTTACCATTGTCTACCTGTAGTGAGAGTGCAACTAAGATTGGCAGATGGATCTAAAGTCTATGTGTTCTCTATTTTATTAAATACTGATTGATTGATTGATTGATTGATTGATTGGATTGATTGCATTGATTGCATTGATTGCATTGATTGATCGATCGATCTATCGATCAAAGTTAGGATGCATGGCAGGGAGCAACATCTATAAACTTATCTGGTGATACTAATAGTATAAGGAGTGTTACACTGTGAAAGTGAGAAAAGGAAATAGTAAACAGTGTGAATTAACAAAGAAAATGAAAACAATAAAGACAGATGTGTGTCTTCCAAATGAAGAAAAGGGGAAAAACATACTTCGGTATGAATGAAAGAAACCTAACCTTAAGGATGAAAGTTGATGGATGCATGTAGGAAATGAATGTATGAATGAAAGGGCTAAAATGTCTTAAAGTATGGACTGGTATCATCTAAGTTAATCAATTTCAAGGTATGGTCCTCATGGGATTATTATTATTATTATTATTATTATTATTATTATTATTATTATTATTATTATTATTATTATTATTATTATTATTATTATTATTCTCCTTCTCCTTCTCCTCCTCCTCCTCCTCCTCCTCCTCCTTTTTTTCTTCTCTCCTCCTCCACCTCTTCCCCATGAAGATTTTTTCTATCAGCTTCCAACACACCATGGGAAGTGATCTGGCTCACAATTTCAGATGGATCAGTCAGTGTGTCACAGGTGAACCAACCACACACACATCCTCTCTTCACTTGCTTATCCAAGTTTTCAGCTCCACCTGGGACTTGTAAGCCAGTTCATTCTCTGCATCGCTGCCTCTCACAGCCATGCAGGGCTTCAAAGTCGGACAGAGGGTGTCAAGGGGACGGCACAAAATACTGTTCCAAACACAGTGCCTACAAACGGAGCGCCTTTGATTTACTGAGCACGCCTGAGATGCTGCCCCAGGTTTGATGCCTGGCTCTCCTGGAGAGACGGTCTGGCCTGCTACAGCAGCCTCCCACCTCCTGGTCAAAGGCCAAGCACATGCAGACAGAAAGGATGCTTTTTTCCCTGTTTTAGCCAGAGCAAATCTACTGCGTTGTGACAGCTGGAAGCACAGAAATCAATAACATGTAAAGGTGATTTTTCTTTCTTGCCTTTCATTTTTTTAAACAACTGTAACCATCATTTCTGTTTTTTTTCCCCAAGAAATAACATCAGGGCTCCTATGTTCCCCCCTCCCCCCATCTGATCCCACTCCCCACCACACAATTCATCTTATTCTAACTCTGTCTTCAAAATTCATGGATGCCCTCCCGCCAAACTGAAAATCAAATAAAACCGAAAGATTTGCAATTGCAATCGCTCCCATCTACTCCTTCTACCCATTATTTGCCTTTCCCTCCATATCTTCTTTTTTTTCTCTCTCTCCCCAGATTGGTCCTGGGCGATGATAACACCTCCTGGCCTAGTTAGATCTGCCTTGACTTGCTTGCCGCTCTTTTCATGGATGATGCAGATTATTATAAACATCGCAGCTAAGGAATGATGCAACCGTAGCATATTTAGATTCAAAATCATCACATTTATGCTACATGACCTTCCTAATGGGCCACTTATTTTGGCAGTGTTGTACGGGGGAACTCACTGAAGGTAGCAGTTATGTTTGGAAGAGTTGGCGACTAAAAAATATGTGGCTGGATACCATCAAAGATGACACCAACCAGAGTATAGAAAAACTTACAGAAGTAGTGCAAAATCAGAAGATGTGGAAAAACCTGGCCCATAGAATCACCAAGTGTCGGACATAACTGAATGGATAACATTATCATCAGTGGGCCAGGGTATCACCAGACAGCCCTAGAGCTTCAAGCGTTGAGACATACATCAACAGTTCCCCCCCCCCAGGCCAAGAAAGTAGCCCAATTTCAGTAGACTATAAATTCAGACAACCTAAAAATACGATCTCACTGACCTCTGAGGTCTCCTTGGGATGGATGACTGTCTTAGAAGATTGAACCAAACCTCCCAGATCATTTGGACTCTGAATTCTGGCAATGTTAGGTCTCCTTTCCAGAAGATAGGATGCTAGAAGCAACTTCTGCTTCAGACTGGAGCATGTTAATACTCCAGAATGTTTTGCAAGCATACAACAATTCCTAATGCAATGTTTTCATCTGCTCATCTCTCAGTGTCCCATTAGCTCTTGTGTTGTCTTTTCCGTCTTAGCTTTTGAGCCAACAAGGAACGAATGCAAACAGCACAGTCCGTAACATGAATATTATAATTATAGTGATCATCACACTATTTCAAAACAGTATCCTATCCTATCCTATCCTATCCTATCCTATCCTATCCTACCCTATTATCCTATTCTATTATCCTATCCTATCCTATTGTCCTATTCTATCCTATCCTATCCTGTCCTATCCCTATGATGATATTAAATGTTTTCAATTGTCAGGGCTTCCACTAGGCCAATTTTGGCATTCTGCTCCTAAGGTGAAACCTACCCATGAACAAAGTCTGGCCAATTTTTTTATACCTCCCAAAAATATGTTAAAAAGTAATTGGTGTGGTTGCACACTCACATAGGCAGTCCAAGAAATACTGACGTCGTCGGGGTGCCATGTTTCTGAAGAGCCTGACAGCACTGTGCACACATGTGGAGCATTTTAAAAGTATGAAGAAGATGAATTGGTCACACTTTCCTCCTAAATCACATCCCTAAGTAGCAGTAAAATTGGGAAATATTGTTAAAGTCAGGAAATAATAGGTTTTACTTCCGTTTAGTGCCACACATTTTAAACTCAGATATCCATCCATCCATCCTTGTTTGTAGAGCTAACTTAAAAGAAGGCAATGCTGTCTTGCTCCCCACCCCACCCTTAACTTTTGTGTGTGTGTGTGTGTGTGTGTGTGTGTGTGTGGACGGATAGCCTGTTATCTTTGCTACTGAGTTATCTTCTTGACCAGCATAGCGGTGGTGAGATGAGTAAATTACCCAAGTGTTATTGCTTATTTTCTTATATATGATAGATTGGACAGACCCCCTTGAGAATCACATCGGTTTCACAAGACACAATCCCCAAGAAGTCATTCCTGGGTGAGTTATACTTCCTATTTTATTTTGCCTCTTCACAGTGCCTTATATCTCCCTGATTTCTCATTTATTTCATAGACATTCCTGCTCCACTCGCCGCTTACTTAAAGAATCTGTCTCGCACGGCTTTTGTTATATCCCTGGGATTCAGCTTGCAGCTGAGGTTTTCGGCACCGAGTGAAACTTTCATGGAATAAAACCTTGCAGGAAATGTCTTCTACTGTAATCCTTAATTTGAACAGCACTGGCCTTCATTCTGCTGAAGTACCTGCTTGAATATCGGCACCGAGTTCAGAGACATTTAGAAAAGGATATGAGTGCCTTTTCCATGTGGCATTTTCTGTCCATGACATTTTTACATACTGCTATTCCTGTGGCAGGCACAGAAAAGATCTAGTTGTCAACAGGGGACACCGTAATCCAACCATCCCATTTTTGATTTCTGCCAAGTGTCTCTGCAGTCCCAGGTTCAATATTTGAAAAGGACTCTGTGGCCAGTGTCATAACTGATGAGAAAGGCATGCCCATACCTTGCAGATAATAGGAGGAAAAACCCATAGCTCTGATATTCCTACAACAACACGGAGGCATAACATTTTGGGGAGGGACAAATCCACACCTTACTTTCAAGTATCCTAACGAGTTGCATTTCAAGAGGTTTTGGCCAAAGAAATAGGAGCTGACCCTACAAAAACAAGATATGATTTAGTGTACTGCATATTTACATCTGGGGCAGTGTGGTGGCTTCAGCAGTTAAGACACTGGACTTGTTGGCTGGAAAGCTAACAGCCTGGGTTTGAGACCCAAGCACCACAAGATGGTGTGAGCTCCTGTCCTCGCCCCAGCTCCTGCAACCTAGCCATTCAAAAGCATGCAAATGCAAGTAGATAAATAGGTACCACTTTGGTGGGAAGGGAACAGTGCTCTGTGATTTCACTGACCCAAAGCCTCCCGTCAGCTTGCAAACATTTTGTGCACAGAGACTAAAAGCTTCTGGGCACAGTGATCTTGTGCGGCAGAGAGATCGGAGAGGAGACAGCTGGAGAGGAAACAGGTTGCTAGATCTTTATAAGGTAAGTGACCCGGTGCAGCAGAATGGGGGTGGGAAGCAATTGCATGAGGTATCTCAGTGGGGGTCTTAAGCAGGTGTCCTGTTCCATCACTAGACCCCCCTATGGCCTTCCCCACCCTGAGATACCTCATGTGCACTTAACGACCCATGCATCTGATTAGCGAATACCTGGGTAAAAGCAGGGAGTGATGGCATTCAAGGTACGCCATTCACTCCTACAAATCCTCAAGTTATGAATGGAGCAGGAGGCTCCACTACATTCATACCTCCAGGACTACCTGTAACAACATTTAGAGTATTCAAGGATTTTGGAGGCTACTTGAGCTAACCTACCATTAGGACCGTCATGAAACGGGCACAACAAAGAATATTCTTCCTGTGCCAACTCAGAGACTACCCAAGGAGCTGCTGATATAGTTCTACAGTGGAATTATTGAGTCTGTCATTTATACTTCTATAGCTATCTCATTTGGTACAGCAACTGAACGGGTCAGGTACAGACTTCAACAGATAGTTTGTTGTTGTTGTTAGTTGCAAAGTCGTGTCCGACCCATCGCAACCCCATGGACAATGTTCCTCCAGGCCTTCCTGTCCTCTACCATCTTCTGGAGTCTATTTAATCTCATGCCTACTGCTTCAGTGACTCCATCCAGCCACCTCATCCTCTGTCGTCCCATTCTTCTATTGCCCTCCATCTTTCCCAGCATTAGGCTCTTCTCCAGTGAGTCCTTCCTTCTCATTAGGTGGCCAAAGGACTTGAGTTTCAACTTCAGGATCTGGCCTTCTAAAGAGCAGTCAGGGTTGATCTCCTCTAGGACTGACCGGTTTGATCACCTTGCAGTCCAGGGGACTTGCAGGAGTCCCCTGGATAGTTAGGACTGCAGAAAAAACAATAGCAACCAGCCTGCCTTCCATTGAGGACCTGTATACTGCGCAGGTGAGAAGGAGAGTTGAGAAAATATCTCAACCCCTCACATCCTGAACATAAACTTCTCCTGAATTTCTCCTCTCAGAACACTGCTATATAGCATTGCATGCCAAAACAACTAAACACAGAGATTTTTTTTTCCATGCCATCACTCTGAATTCTTATTCCTAAGGATATCTAACCATGTAGTAGGACTGTATTGTTATTATCCTTCTCATCTTTCCTATTACCTTCTCCAGTTGGTATCTTATGACTATCACTTTGTTGGTTGCATCTTATGATTTATTATTGTATCTTATGATTTATAATTTTTCTCTTTGTTGCTTGTACAGTATGTATACGAAAAGATTATGCACTGGAGACAAATGCCTTGTGTGTCACTTGGCCAATAAAGAATATTCTATTCTATTCTTTAAATTCTGCTTGAGAACTTGAAAGAGGAAAAAAAAAACAGCCTCTTTCCCAATGGAAATGAATGCATGTTGAATTTTGAACAGTTGATGAGTAGGTCAAAACTTGTGTGCTGAATGGCTTCATATAATAGATACTTCTTCTTCTTCAAAGGCTGCCCAACTGTTTCCCCATTGTTCCAACCACTGAACATTTTTGCTTTCTCTCATTAAACAATCAATAATGTAGCTGACAGCAAGAGGCATCTAGCCATAGAAATTGGCTTGCTTTAGCACTGTATTACTTAACACTGAATAAATAGAAGCACTTTGTCTGAGTTGCAGTCTTGAACCACTGAGGGAGAAGGGAAGGCAACAGGAAGAAGAATGAGGTATTCACGTAGCCATTTCCTATCCAGCTCATTGTTATATAGCTTCACACATTTATCCAAACATACAGACATATCGGCTCTTCTGCAACATGATGTGATTGCTAAATCAGAGCAAGTTTTTTTTGTGTACCTAATGATCTGCTGAAACTCAACCTGAAAAATGTTCTTCCCCTGAGAAATAGGATCCAGTTTTAATACAGAGAACATAGCATCACAAGGCTGGAAGGCACCTTAGAGATTTTCTAGTCCAACCTCCTGCAGATGTGAGGAGTCCTTGGTGCTCTCTGAGCTTGGTTGTTTTCTTGCAGATGTTTCATTATCCAAACTAGGTAACATCATCAGTGCAAGCAGGTTGTCTGTGATGGAGCACCCACCACTTCTCACTGTCAGAAAATTTCTCCTTACTTACTGTCCCTCCAATTCTTCTGTCTGATAGACTAGACATGCCTAGCTCCCTCAACATACAATTTAGCCTCCAGGCCCTTTATCATCTTTGTTGCTCCTCTCTGCACATTTTCCAGGTCTCAACGTCTTTTTTTTCATATTATGGTGACCAGAACTAGATGCAGTATTCTAAGTGTGGGCTCACTCGCGTGGTAGTGTGAGGGAGATGGGCAGATAAGGAGTATGCAATATAAATGAATAAAGCAGTAGTGTCATTTATCTTTATGCTATTCCTCTGTTGATGCAGCCCAGGACTGCATTGGCACTGAAAAGGTGACTTATGACCTATGAACTTTGCAGTCATGTGGTCAAAATTCGGATACTTGGCAAACTGGCTCATATTTATGATGGTTGCGGTGTCCTGGAGTCACATGATCCCCTCCTGACAAGCAAAGTCAATGGGGAAGCCATGATTGTGATTCACTGTGATTTGCTTAACAAGTGTGGCAAGAAAGGTCACAAAATGGGACAAAATTCACTTAACAACTGTCTCATTTAGCAACAGAAATTTTGGGCTCAATTGCGGTTGTTAAGTTGAGGACCGCCTGTGATCCAAAACAAAGTTGTCCCTTTGCTTACTGTGAGAACTAGACCTTGGATAGATTGAGTTTAAGGAAGGCATAATAACTTTGTACCTTCAAAGAGTCTAATGACACTTCAGCCCACACAGACAGCTTTAATAATATCCCTGCTAATGGAAATGTAAAATATTCAAGGTTTTTCCTGCGCAGACATCAACCCCGCCGAAGGTTTAATTATATAATTGAATATATTCCCACGTTAGATCACTGATGTTTGGTGCATGCCAAAGGGGGAGGGGGAGAGCAAGAAGGAAGGAGCATCACCTAGCAACCATTTCTAACAAATGGCAAGAGGGGGGGAAAAATAAAGAGATTATATGCTACATCACTCCGCAGAGTCAAAATTGATAGCAAATTGTGTTTGCCCTTTCATCTGGGGTGGAAAATCCATTGTGTGCAGGCAGAAAGTAAGTGAAAAAAATATTCAGCTCAGAAAGGAATGTCTTTGTGATCTTCCCATTTTTTTCCCCCTTCCCCAAAGAGAATATGAAAGAAGGAAAGAGACGGGCAATTGCGGTCGGCAAAAATGACATCCTGCCCTCCGGGGGAGAGCAGGAAGGCAAAAATTGGAGGTAGTGTTAATTTAATAGCCTTTGGCATTCGCTCAGGAACAGGAGAAAGGACTGGAGAAGGACATTAATGGAAGGGCCAGGAAGGTCTGCAGCGAGCAGGTGAGAAAAGTCAAGATGGTGACCAAAAGCAGACAACTCACACATAAAAAGGAGCAGGGGTTTGATGTCATGGTTGCGGCCTCCACCTTGCAGCCAGCCCTGGGGAGAAGCTCAATTTAGCTTCAGAAAGACCATCTTCAGAACAATGAAATCAACACTTTGGGGCAGGTACAAGATGCCCTATAAAATAGGGGGCAGGCTCAGTCACCATGCCAGAAAAGTATCATGCTTGCCTCCTCTGCTGTGATGGAATGTGGCCCAGATTCCCAGGAGGGAGGGGCTGCATTCCAGAGGAGCAAGGGACAAAGCAATTTAGAGAGTTTGTGTGAGAGAAAGAGGGTGAAGACAGCTCCGCCTTAATAGCTATGTTTTATGGTGCACGTTATCTACTTCAGTTTGGCAAGATTCTGTCTGTAGGTGAGGAACAATAAAAGAATCTGCTTGGAAGAATCTCAATGTGTCTTTCTAGGGTTTTGGAGCCTGACATCTGCATGCTGGTACCACAGCTCTTTCTGTCAACATCCTTGTTAGGACTACCAATAGTCATTATGGCAACCATTTTGTAAATAGGGAGGCCTCTCAGGGCTGCCACGCCAGAGAAAAGTTGACCTGCGTGTTGTCAAATTTCCCAAAAGTAAGTATACTATTGGAACCCATCGCTACTTTTGTACACATTCTCTATTCTTCTTCTGAATATATTACGAAGTAGGTCACTTGATGATGCCAGTGATGGAAGATGCAAGACCGTCTGCACTTAGTTTAAAACTTGTTTGCCCTCAATTTCCAATCTCATCCAGGGAAACACTCGTTTAAGCTCAATTGGTCGAAATAAGGCCAAATTGAACCATAGTTTGATGTTTAAGAAACTGAACAGATAGATCCTCATCCTTTTCCAGGTGGCATTAAATAACAATTTTGATATTACACACAAGGCCAAGCCATTCCTAAAGAACCTCCTGCAGGTTCTCCAACTTACTTGACGCTTCGGATGTCCCCTGTCGAATGCAGTCCAGAGATAAGGGGCACATCTGCTGAAATTCCCAATTCTTGCATTAAATGTAGCAGCAGCTGGGATTTTCAATCTGCAAAAGGCAAATATTTGCCACATAAGCTGTAAGGTTAAAGTTTTATCGTGTTATGCATTTAAAAAGCGACTCTTCCTCTTCCCCGTCAAACACTATCTCCTCTCCACACTGCCCACATGTTCATAATAATCAATGCAGCAGGCTGCTGTACCTTCATCACTTTGGAAAGCTTGTGTTTATCACCAGTTTCCACTCCACCAAATAGTTTTGACCTGAGGTTACAATGTGGGCCTTGAGAGATGCAAGACAGGTTAAGTGGGAGACAGGCAAACATATCATTACGGGCACCTCACCTTGTTTTGAAGATACTCAAATCTTCCAGAAGGATTTTCAGCACATTCCTTTCATGGCCCCAGCACTGGGACTGGGCTTCAGCTGCTCATTCATTTGAGCTAACATCTTCAACTTACTTTGATCCAGCTGGGGGAAGATCAGCATCTTGTGTGAATGCAACCGCTGATAACTTCTTTAGATGCTTGACTACTCCCTCTTCCCAGAGTCTCAGATACAGGAGTATGAACTCCCTTCCTGGATGAAACCAAATTCCATCTTCTCCACCAGTGTGAAAACAGCCACAAAGGGATAGGTAGAAAACGAACCCTTTCTGCATATGCTCTGACAATCCTTTTTCTAATGAATGAAAGTGAAACTGGTTTAAGAAACATATTTCACAGGAGAAGAGAACGTTGATGAAGTCTTCTTGTGCTTATTAACAAGGTTAGCAAGTGGTGCTTGTGTAAATGGGTAACTGTGCTGTCTTGCTTTCAACAATTGCTTTTAGAATGTAGAATCATAGGGCTGGGAACGACCCTGGAGGTCTTCTAGTCTTCTAGTCAAAGCCCCTGCTCATCCCAGACAAATGGTTATCCAATCTGTTTTAAAAACCTCCAGTGATGGAGCACCCAACTCTGGGAGGCAAGCTAATCCGTTGATTAATTGTTTTCACAGTCAGGAAATTTCCCCTTACTTCTAGATTGGACCTCTCTTTAACAAGCTTCCACCTATTACTTCTTCTCCTGCCTTCTGGTACAGTCAATAAGTCAACCCCTTCTTTCCTGAGAGCCCCCCAAGTACTGGAAGACACCTATCTTGTCCTCACTAGTCTTTCTCTTTGATGGACCAGGCATACCTAGTTCCCTCAATCGTTCATCATATAGTTTATCCTCCAGACCCCTTATCTTCGTCATTGCTCTTTTCCAGGAATCTCCAGCCTCTGTGGTCTCCCACATTTCTACTAATTCCGAGGGAATATATCAGGAATCACGTCTCAAGGAGAACAACATCTACAATGGCTTCCTCCCCCAGTTCTAATCGTAAAAGAAACGTAGAAATTTATAAAATAGGAGTACCTATAATTTTTATTGCTTTATTTGCTGTATTTATTATCTATCTTTTCCCTAGGAGCTCTAGCAGACTTAAGGGTCTTCTCACTACATAGCACTCTATGAAGAAGAATTAACTGAGAATGAATGACTGGCTCAAAGCCATCCAGGAAATCTCCATATTCATATCTCCATATCTCCATATCTCCATTGAACCTGGGTTTCCCCACACCTAGTCCAACTCTGCTTTGGAAGTTAGCTGTAGTTTTGCACCCAAAACTATTCCTTTTTATGACCCTTTAATCCTTTGTTTTGGGATGAAGTCGGGGCAACTGAGTGGAACTAAGATTTACTGGCTGGATGCCCTTCCTGATGCCTACATGGAGTTCACAGCAATATTTTCTCTTTGCGCCCTGATAGAGAAACATCTCCCTGTAGGATTGAACTCTCAACCTTCCAAGTGGGAGGGGAGCATCTTCACCTCTAGGCCACCACACCGCTCCACACCCAAAACTAAACTTTAATTGAACTTTTAAAAAATCAAGAGATTCACAGCAGCTTAAGTCCAGCCGATCGGTTTAAGCCACTCTGTTTGTCAATAGAAATACATATAAATGCTTTAAAAGAAAAAAATCCATAAAGCTGACGGGCGAAAAATAAATGGAACGAGGACCTGGAGGAACGGGTGGAAGCTCCCTCGGTGGGTTTAATCCAAAACTATGCTGGACGTTGCATTTGTGGAATAAGTGTGTTTTGGCAAGAGACACCTGGAACGGGCCTCCTCCTTTCTTTGTCTGTATGATTCCAGAGAACAGAAATGGAATTACTTTCTGCTGGCAGGACATTCTGATCTTAAATGGTTCTGAAGTCGATTTTGCTCAATGCTATATCCCCTGTTAAAAATAGAACCATCAGCACCTAATGGTTTCCTTTCTTCTTTCAGGTTTCTCCCGCTTCACACTGTCTCTTAGTTCACCGGCAGGACCAATGAACGGTGCTCCTTCCATTAGAATGAGCAAGAAGAATTTGTCTCTTAATTTGATTGTTGCCTGCAATTTTCAGAGTCACGGGAAGCGAGATTTTTATGGATGGAGATGTATCTTGCAGCATGAAAAAAAGGAGAGGTTAGCCCTGAATAGGGTGGGTTACAGTGGGCTAAATTAAAGCAGGTGTCATCTTTGCAATCAGAAGTGAAAAAGCCAAGACTTCAGCTTTTTCAACATTTCTGCAGGACTTGGAGTCAACTGTATATCAGAAAGATGCCTGATGGTGTTTGATATTATCCATGTTTAGAGGCCGTTGAATTAAGAATGCTGCTTAAGCGGACACCCTCGTTATTTCAGTCTCTTTCATTCCTGCCTGTTGTATATTGCATTAACACCTTCCTGTCGGAGGGGGGCTTATACATTAATATCAGATCCCACCTCCCTCCCTGCTCATCCTACTCCCTCTCTCCCTTCCTACCTTTTAGCTATCGTATTTTGTTTTTCATCTTTTGTATTTTATAGATTTTTAGCATTCTATTTCTTTTTCATTTTGATGTATGCCGATTGGTGTACATTCAAAGTGACAATAAGGTTGTTGTTGATGTTATTATTATTCAGTTTTATTTTTAATATTGTAAGCCATCCAGAGTTACCCTGTAGTAAGATGGGCAGCCAATACAACTTCATAAATAAATAAATAAAATTAATTAAATGATAAAAGAAACCTACATCCCAAGAGCATTGCAAGGAATATCCAAATGAAAATTGCATATTATGCATAAAAAAGAAGACTGGGTAGATAGCAGGGATACGTTGGGGCCATTTTCTAATCATCTGGATTTTTGCATCCCAGATACAGTAGAGCTAGCTAAAAGTTTCCTCCAGTCTCCAACAAGCCCTCATGGTTAAGGTGAGGTGTCTATGTTCACAATCACAGTAATAAATTATGGGCCGGTAGAAAGAGAATAGTCAGAGTTGAAATGAGGGGTCCTTGGTGCTTTCTGAGCTTGGTGGTTTTCTTGCAGACGTTTCATTACCCAACTAGGTGACATCATCAGTGCTAGAACACAGCCGAGCTCAGACAGCACCAAGGACCGCTCAAATCATGGGCTTTCTTGGCTTGCGTTGCTGATGCAGATGACCAGGTAATTCCATTCCTGATACATCCATTTCATTTATTTTTTTTAAAAGATCACAAATATTTTTTTTAAAAAAACGTCACAAGGTCACAGCCGCATCTAACTTTTTGAACACCCCAGTGCACATTGGTGCCTGCAGTTGCACATCCTATGGAAAGCCATGGCACAGCTCAGTCAAAAGAGACAGCCAATCTTGCTAGAAAACTAACCAACTCCTAAAAGGCAAAAAAAAAAAACAACCCAAAAAACCCCCAAACCCCAGTATATTACGTGGGTCATTCTTTGTCATAAACATAAATCAGTTTCTGGTCCTTTAGTCATGCTACACAAAATAGTAAGAAAAGCAAAAAGCCCAGAGCTGTCAGATCACACAATTTTCCATTTTTTGCTTCAGCCAATGCAAAATCTGTTGTGTCAGGAGAATTTTCCTAAAACCGCTCCCTGCTCCCGCTCTTAAAATTAATCTCTGGCTTTGGGTATGCGTGTGGATGTGTGTGGATGTATGTGCAGTTTTTGTTTGTTTGTGTGTGTCACTTCTGTTCTTGGCTTTACAAGGGATCTATGATTGTCCTTTTACTGCCAGAGACAGATGCTGTTAGCTTCTCTATCTGTGTGTCTGCTAATTTAAAATTAGTATCCCTACTTCTGTTTTAAGACCGAAATGAGAGATTGCGACGTGAGTTTTGCCCCATTTTACGACTTTTCTTGCCAGAGTTGCTGAGTGAATCACTGCAGCTCTTCAGTTAATAACACAGTTGTGAAGTGAATCCAGCTTCCTAATTGACTTTCTTTGTCAGAAGATCACAAATATGGTCACAAGACCGCGGGACACTGCAACCATCATAAATATGAGCCAGTCGCCACAAAAGAGGGATCACGTGAGCCCCGGGACATGTCATAAATATGAGTCAGTTGCCAAGCCTCTGAATTTTGATCACGTGACCCTGCGGAGGCTGCAACAATCTTAAGTGTGAAAAATGGTCATAAGTCTCTTTTTTCAGTGACGATGTAACTTTGAAGGATCACTAGCTGAACTGTTGTAAGTCAAGGACTCCATGTATCTTGACTTTATAGACGATTCTCCATCACCCAGATCACGGTTGTCCCAATGGTGCTTTTCTGAAAGGCAACTGGACTTTCCTGGTTAGAAACTAAGAAAGTCCAGTTCCTTTTTGGAAACAGCACCTTTGGGATATCTTGACTTTACTTAATGCAATTACAGGTCCCTTCCAACTTTGTAAGAATCAACCCATTGGAGAACATTTATTCTCAGACGCAGTTGAAGAGAGAAGTAGTTGAGAGATATGTCTATTATTATTATTTTTAAAGAGCAGTTATGAAGGAGCAAAGAACTATTACCTCATGTCTGGTATTGTCAACAAATTCACAGCAGCCTTCAAAATTCTTTGGGAAATTGCATCCTTGTTGAGGGATCTGTAAAATGCAAGGAGATAAAAAAAAATTAAAAAAACGTGGACAGCTGCCCGGATAAGTTCTGAAATTATTCTGTCTCCATTAATTGCATTCTTCTAAGTGGTTTGCTTCAACTGACATTATACAGCCAATTGGTCTGAGAGCTTCTCTAAAGCTATTAGATGCATTTTGATGGTGCTGCAGGTTATTTACTAACATTTTAACTGCTCAGGGTGAAGACTTCATCAACGCAAGAAGCCGTAAGCAAAGCATTGCTTGCTGCTTTTATTAATTTGCACTTTGGAACCGAGAGATAAACTGAAACTATTGTAGTTCAGTACATGCATTTCCCTAGCTGTTTCTAAAATGCAGTTCTTTAATCAATTAATTTGAAAAAAAAAGTCCACAACAAAATCTGTCTATTAGAAAAAAAAATGGCTTTCATGCTATGCACACATGGACAGCAAGCTATGCAAAATTCCAAATATTGCAAGTAATCTGCATGGAAATATAGATTTTTAGTATAAACCTTCAAGCTAGCTGGAACAAAATAAACCTAAGACGTGAAAAATAACCAATTCATTCTGCTATGGTTTGGCCAAGGAGTTCCACAAAGAATGTGGGAAAAGGTTTGAACTAACTGGTTAAACGTTGGCTACTTTATTTAGATTGCATTTTAAGGATGCAACAGTTGTGTTAGGGTTACATATGTGTGCATATTTTATATATACCCACACATAGTTGTAAAAGCCTGATGATGCAAAAAAATAATAATAACACAGAATCAAAGGGAGGAGGTTTGCATTCCCCCCCCCCCATAGAGTACTGCCTTCTTCTTCTTGTGCCATATCCGTTATGTGACGTTGGCGATCATGTTGGCGATCCTGTTTTTATCAGCAGCCGCACGAAAAAGTGCTGCTGAGTTTTGTCCAAACCAGTCCCTTAGATTTTGAAGCCACGATGTTCTTCTTCTGCCTGGACCTCGTTGGCCTTCAATCTTTCCCTGGAGGATTAAATGGAGTATGCCGTGTTTTTCTGGGTGTCGCATCACATGTCCAAAATATTCTAATTTTCGTTTTTTAATTGTTTTGATGATTTCCCTTGGCTTTCCCAGGCGGCTTATCCCCTCCTCATTTCTGATCTTGTCAACCCAGCTTCTACGTAACAGCCACCTGCAAATCCACATTTCAAATGCTTCTAGTCTCTTCAGGTGGCCTTCTGTCAGAGACCAACTCTCTACTCCATAGAGCAGGATAGAAAAAATATAGCATCTGACACGCCTGATTTTCAGTCTTAGGCTTATGTCGTGACTGCAGAAGACCTTTTTCATTTTGAATAATAATAATAGTAATAATAATAATAATAATAATAATAATAATAATAATAATAATAATAACAACAACAACAACAACAACAACAACAATAATAATAATAATAATAGTAAAGTTGGAAGGGACCTTGAAGGTCATCTAGTCCAACCCCCTGCTCAGGCAGGAAACCCTACACCATTTCAGACAAATGGCTGTCCAGTCTCTTCTTAAAAACTTCCAGTGTTGGAGCATTCACCGCTTCTGGAGGCAGGTTGTTCCACTGGTTAATTGTTCTCACTGTTCAGGCTTTCTCTATCCTTGTCTTTACTTCAACGGTCATGTCCCAGCTTTCATAAAGTACTGTAGCACCAGCAATTACAGTAATTGCAAAAGCTAAAAGCAGTCGGGCAGATATTTACAGTTGCAGCCAGGAACATATATGGGAAATGTTGGATCGCGCCGGCAGTAAGACACGAGTCGAGTGACAGTCCGCTCTTGGTTTATTGGCAAGGCATAAAGTAAATCCGGACTGGCTCTCTGGGCCAGGGGAGCCCTCTTTTATGGGATTCCCCTGGCTTGTAATCACACAATTCCATTGGCTGGCAAGACCCTGTTAGCCAACCAGCAACGGGCATGAAACTGTATGCAGATGGAGAAGGGCAATCACCCTTAATGGGCGATCAATGGTGAAAGGCAATCACCCTTAATGGGTGATCAGGATATGCATAGGGGATTAAGGGGGGGGGAATACAAAGAACACAACAGGAAACATCTGGGAATCTGCTCCAGAAACAGAATAACATTCAGAATGGAATGAAGTGAGGGTACGAGGCTGACAGCATGGTCTCCCTCCCTGTCTTAAGCCAACTTACATTAAACAACTGAGAGATGAAAAGTAATCATGTTGGGAAACTCTGCTGTTCCATAAGGAATGGACATCTGAAAGTTTACTTTTATTAAAGGAGAGAGGAAGAAATGGGGGGGGGGGAATGATATTAACCAGCTGCTCACAGTTCCTACTACCAGAAGTCAGGCAGGTTCTTCCAAAGTAAACGTAGCCCTTGACTTACAACTGTTCATTCAGTGACCATACAACGTTACAACAGAACTGAAAAATGTGGCTTATGGCCCGTTTTCACGTTTTATGTCCATTGCTGCATCCCCAGGGCCACAGGATCAAAATTCAGAAGCTTGACAACTGGCATGTGTTTATGACAGTTGTATTATCCTCAGGTCGTGTGATCACCAACAACTACAACGATTCACTTAACAACGGGGGCCAAAAAGGTAGTAAAATGGGGCAAAACGTACTTAAGAACTGCTTTGCCTAGCAACAGAAATGTTGGGCTCAACTGTGGCCATAATTACCTGTAGATTTATTTAAAAAAAAAAAAAAAAACAACCCAAGAACGTAATGCTATGCTAAAATACCATGGCAATTTCTCAGATGCTTTACTTCCCCCAGCGAAGAAGCTCCTGTTCTTCTATCTTATTCTTGCGATATTTATCTCTGGAAGAAACAGAGGCTGCAGAGATTAATTCGGGGATTAATACCGGACCAAATCAAGCAATAAACAATACCCCAATCAAGGAACTAGCAACTCAGACAAACAACCAAATAATCAACCAACAGCTTAATCAAGGAACTACCAAGAAGAAAACAATGCTCCCATCAACACTGACAGGACAAGCCACTAGTATCAAAACTTGGAGCAAATCCCAGTCCCTTCCAGGACTGATGATGTTAGCTAGTTGGGTAATGAAACGTCTGAAAGAAAACAACCACGCTCAGAGAGTACCGAGGACACCACAGTCCTCCTCCTCCTCCTCTTCTTCTCTTTCTTCTTTTCCTTCTTTTCCTCCTTATCTCTGCAAACATCACCCCCTTCCAGGACTGATGATGTTACCTAGTTGGGTAATGAAACGTCTGAAAGAAAACAACCAAGCTCAGAGAGCACCAAGGACTCCACAGAGGGTATTTTTTCTTTGATCCACCAATGCCCTCTCTCTTTTCCTGATATAACCCTACTTTTAGAATAATCTTCACAGAGAAGAGAATATTTGTACTTCAGGGTTGAACGGTGGGCACCAAGGACAACCCCCCCATAATGCTTCATTTACACAATTCCAGAACATTCTTTCCAATCTTTCGAACAGCCCTCTTAAGACTTGCGATCGGCTCTTCCAGCGTAGACCTTGGTCTCCCAACTGGCCTTCTAACTCAGAAGGGTTTACATACTTCTGCTTCCTCTGCAGAAAATCATTGTTGATAGAAGCCAGGCCAGAAAGAGATTAGAGACCCTGATGCATTAGCATTTTTAACTTTTTTTTTTTTGGTCCAATTCCGAGCCTCTTTGAACTCTTCCATCCCAAAACTCAGCGCATGAAGTAAAAGCGTGAGAGGCCTACAGGCGCGTGTTCTTGTGGGTGGAATTCAGAAAGCTGGAAGACTACAAGCCGCAGAATAGGGAGAAGAGAAAAGCAGGAGAATCCAGGAAGAAAAAATTAATCAGTCAATAGGGAGAGAAAGCTTTGGAGGATTATTTTTAAAAGGAATGTCCATCAACGACACAAACCCTAAGCGGGCATTGATGGGCCTGGCTGTAATGTGTGCAGCCACCACCTCTGCTTGGCCAGGCGAACGTGTCATGTCCTTTTAACATCACCAGCCTCTGGCCGAATTTCGACCCTGTAAAAAACATCCTTCCTAATAGGATCATCCATAAGAACTGGCAAAGGGATAGGTGGGGGAGGGAGGCACTGGGGGGGGGGACCTGCAGGAGAGAGGCAACATTGCTCTTAAAAACCCAGAAGGAGTTGAGGGAAAATATTTATCTGGGCTCTTCCATTTGTTTTAATTCTGGATTCTCTCTCTCTTTGCATTTGTGTGTGTGTGTGTGTGAGAGAGAGGGGGGGGGAGTTGGACTTTGAATGCAGTTTGCCCTTAATCTTCTTTTATGCTTCCTTATACAGAATACAGAGTTGGAAGGAACATTGGAGGTCTTTTACTCTAACCTTCTGCTCAGGCAGGAGACCTTATATCATTCCAGACAAGTGGCTGTCCAATCTCTTCTTATAAACCTCCAGTGATGGAGCACCCACAACTTCTGGTGGCAAGCCGTTCCACTGATTAATTGTTCTCACTGACTGGAAATTTCTTCTCAGTTCCAGGTTGGTTCTCTCTGTTCTTCCATCCGTTACTTTTTGTCCTGTCCTCAGGTACTTTGGAGAACTGCTGGTTTTAGAACCAGTTACTACATTTCTCAACTTCCCTCCATCTTAAACACACAGAGAGAGGGGAGGGAGGAGGGAGAGAGAGAGAGAGAGAGAGAGAGAGAGAGAGAGAGAGAGAGAGAGAGAGAGAGAGAGAGAGAGAGAGAGAGAGAGAGAGAGAGAGAGAGAGAGAGAGATATTCCTGATTTGCATATTGATAGCTATAGAACCTGTTAACAGGTTCCCAAATTAAGAACAAGTGATTCCAAAGACAGAAAGCAGAACTAAAGAAAGACGTCAAAATTGCAATAGAAAAGGTGTTTTGTAAAAAGGCAATGCTGAGAACTTCAAAGCATGTTTTTTGGCTGTTTAACTGCTGGGATTCTTTTCCATCCCATCACATTTAGGAGGGACACACAGGTTCTAAGGCTTTTCTTAGAGAACGGAACTGAGCATAAGGTGAAAGCATGTGCTGTCTAGAGCAGGGGTCCCCAACCCCCGGGCCATGGACCAGTACCGGGCCGCGGCATGCCAGCAACCGGTCCGCACGAACAAGCAAAGACCCATCTGCGAAATGCAGGCAGCACACAAAACCACGCACCCTCCGGTCCGCGGAAAAACCTCTCTCCACGGTGCCCAAAAGTTTGGGGACCTCTGCTCCAGAGGATATTCATGACCTAAGAAGGCGGCTGTGATTTTTACATCAAGGGGCTCATTTGCAATCTTGAGCTATCGCCAGCCGTCTATTGATGCTCAATGGGTAGAGGCAACAGAAGTAGTGCCCATTTTTTTCTCCCTATCAATGTGATACCTATGATGTAAGCATTTTCAGCTTGTGCAAACTATATAAATGTGTAGTTTATCAGACGGTGGACCTGTAAGGTTCTATAAATTTGAAATTCTTCATTAAATAAAATTCTGCACGCTTTGTTAGTTATCCCTCTTTGAAGCGGTCAGAGGTTTTAGGAAGCAAATTTCAAGAGCATCAGCTTTATTTTAATCAGGGCCAAGCACAAATATTATCCTGCAATTTGTTTTAATAGAAGCGCATGCTTTTACTTCATTCAGTTTGCTGGGGGGGGGGGAGATTGCTTTTGAATGTTCTTGCAAATAAAGAAATTTCCTTGAAAGTCTCGTGGGAAAGACATTATGAGGTGCCAAACCATAAGCCTCCTGTAATGTGATGCAATATGAGGTTGAGGTTATGTTCTTGTTTCTATATAAAAATGGGTGTGTAAGAAATGAGCAACTTTCGGTCAGATATAGAGCTGAATTGGGTCCCTAAAGAAGAATTCCTAAAAAGTAGGTGGAGACGTGATTTTTAAAAAAAAGTGAAAAGGGTCAAGGCTAATGCTCCAAGTGACTTAATTTATTTTAAATTTAAATAAAGTTAAGATTTAATTAAACAGAGTTGTGTTTACTCCCAATTGATTAAATTAAATTAATTAAACGCAATCGTATTTACTCCCCATGGATTTAGTGGGTTTTTCAAATCCTTCCGTCACATTAAATAATACAACCGAGCAGCATGTTTTAAAGGAGGTTTGGGGTCCTCAGTGAAGGAATTGGGGGGTGCGTGGGTGTTGTAGTTTTTTTGCCCCGGGGGGCCAATACAGTGAGCCTCCTCAGGGCCCTGTTGCTGTCATCAAAACGACAAGAGCGATCATTTGGGTGCAAGGTTGCAATGTGGGCACAAAAGGGGCAGCGTTTGCCAGTGCCAACATGCAATAAACGATTGATCTGGATGAAGACCTCTTCCGCATGTTTCCAACCAATACAATCTTGAGCTTCCTTTTGCCTATTGCAGAGGTCCCCAACCTTTTGGGCATCAGGGACCGGTTCCGTGGAGAGAGGTTTTTTCCGTGGACTGGAGGGTGCGTGGTTTTGTGTGCTGCCTGCATCCCGTGGATGGGGCTTTGCTTGTTTGTGTGGACCGGTTGTTAGTATGCCATCTCCCGGTACTGGTCCACAGACCAGGGGTTGGGGACCCCTGGCCTATTGGGCCCACAATACTTGCTGATGGATCGATCCATCTTGTTTTAGGTCTCTTCTGTGGACGCTTTTGATCAAGTGGATCCATTCTATGACCATCCTGGTCCACCTGCCATCTGTTCTTCTTGCTCATGTGACCAGCCC
>NW_015387705.1:442899-445986 GCF_001527695.2 Protobothrops mucrosquamatus
TTTCAGACAAGTGGCTGTCCAGTCTCTTCTTAAAAGTCTCTAGTGATGAAGCCCCCACAACTTCTGAAGGCCAGCTGTTCCACTGGTTGATTGTCCTCACTGTTAGGAAGTTTTTCCTTAATTCCAGGGTGCTTCTCTCCTGGATTAGTTTCCATCCTTTGTTTCTCGTCCTGCCTTCTGGTGCTTTGGAAAATAAATAGATCCACTCTTCCTTGAGGCAGCCTCTCAAATAGTGGAATACTGCTATCATGTCCCCCCTAGTCCTTCTTTTCTCTAGACTAGCCACTCCCAATTATAAGTAGCTTGGTTGTGTCAGGGTTCTCTGGAAAACTGTCAGGTCCAGGAGTCCAGAGAGAAGAAACAGTTATAAATGGTCCAAAGATTTGACTCACGTGTTAAAGTTGCAGAAGAAAATTCTTGAAGTTTTGGATGAGGTCTTCAGTTACAAGCTACAAAGAAAGCAGGCAGCCATCTTACCTAGATGGTGCTTAACTGAAAGAGTCTCTGCTCTCTGGGACTGGACTGGAATGATTCATATTTTGAGGAGAGGAGAGGAGGTATGGAATGGGGAAGGAAGGAAGGAAGGAAGGAAGGAAGGAAGGAAGGAAGGAAGGAAGGAAGGAAGGAAGGAAGGAAGGAAGGAAGGAAGGGTTTCAGAAACAATAGTTCAATTCGGGGAAAGAAGGAATTGTGAGAAAGCAGCTCAAAATAACCCCACCTTGATTTGGTTTGTTATTAGATGAAGTTAGACTGACCGGCTTGATACCGTAGATCAATCAAAAGCATTCCTGACACCGCTGCTGCTCCTGTTTCTCCACCTTGCTTATCTCTGAAGGGCTGACAACAACAAAACATCCCTATCCTGGTCTTCAAAAGGACTCCCTAGCACTGTGGATTTAAAAGGGAAACGTGTTTTAGAAGCATTGGGACCTGTCTACAGCTTCTTAAAACAGCCGCATCTTTTCCACACAGCTAATCACCTCCATAGCAGTGTGTTCTGCTTGCTTTGTGGGCAGCGCGGGCAGGTTCTATATGTCTGTCTTTGCCTCGCAATTTGCAGACTCCCATATTTGCAACACTGTAAGAGAGAGAGAAAGAAAGAGCTTGGTTTTCCTTTGGCAATGTCTTCTGCTCTTCTCCAAAACCATCCTGAGGTCGGTTCTGTCCCAAGCTCATCTCCGTTGCTCTTTCCCTCCCCAAAGCTGGAGTCAATGTGGCTGGCTCCACTGCCTGCATCTGCTCTACCCTAATGACAGCTTCCGTCTGCCAGCACCACCTTGGAGACCAGCAGAAAGAGGGGGGGGAGATTAAAAATTAAAGACCTGAGCTACAGTTTGGCTGCTACCTCTTTGGTTTTAGACGGCAGCAAAATTCTTGACAGGTGGTGACTAAGCAAGACGTGGCCTCCGAGACACATTTCTCTTGATTTTTATTTTTTAATTAACTTTTATTCCCAGTATTTTATCCCTTTCTCCTACTCTTTTTTTTTTAATTCACCTCGTGCTTTGCAAAAAAAGCATTATCGCGTTCTTTCCCAAATCTGTCAGGTTTTGCAAAGCCCAAGGACATTGGGTACGTAAAGATGGCGGTTGTTTTTATTATGCAGACTTTAAATCTAGCTGTTTTTCTAAACAGCAATAGCACTTAGACTTATATATACTACTTCACAGTGCTTTACAGCCCTTTTCTAAGCGGTTTACAGGGTCAGCATATCGCCCCCAATGATCTGGGTCCTCATTTTACCAACCTCGGAAGGATAGAAGGCTGAGTCAACCTTGAGCCGGTCAGGATCGAACTCAATCAGCAGAATTAGCCTGCAGTACTGCATTTGAACCACTGCGCCACCACGGTTCAAATGGTCTCCACTCTTCAGATGAGAGACTGAATTCTAGTTGTCCCTTAGGTATGAAAGCCCTGGGTGACTTAGGAAGGAGATAGAGTAAAAGGGGAAGGGGAAATGAAGGAGTCAAGGAGAAGAAGGATGATGGAGGAGGAGGAGAAAAAGGAGGAGGAGGAGGAGGAGGACATGCCTTTCACATTTCAAAAAAATCTAGAAAAATTGCAAATCGTGTTTTAAATATGTTAAAATATTATTAATATTTTTTAATTAGTGGAGACTAGGAAGCTTGGATATTTTCTATACAACTGGAGGTATAAAAAAAAATTCTTGGCCCCAAAAAATATAATCCTTTAGCAAAGCCCTCTAGGATAAGAATTGGAGTGTCTGAGGATTTCTCCCCCCTCCCCAATTTCATATGCAATACGTCTGGGGGGTTTGTGTGTGTGTGTGTGTGTGTGTGTGTGTGTGTGTGTGTGTTTTGTCACAGGCAGCTTTTGGAGAACGGGTGCCAAACGAAACGCGCCACCTCCGTTTTTGCTTGCTAACGAGGGCCGTCGCTCTTTTCGAGACAGTTGGCATGGCGTTTCCGAACCATTTTCTGCAAGGATTCAGCAGCCCTTTAAATTTTAAACAGCCCATTCTCCCAGCTGTGTTAAGTGGCACACCCGGGAAGTAAAGTGGTTTTAAATTTGCTAGTACGCACAGCCCTGTGGCGTTAATGTCATTTGTCAGCAGAGCAGGGGCTTCCAGCACAAAAGCTCACAGATGCAGGGTTTAATTACAAAAAATTAATTTTCAGCCGGGCGTATCACTACATACCTGACAACACAACAGCCTCTTTCCCAGTGCATGTGCTTTGCGAGTGCTGTATGACGAAAACATGAGAAACATCCCCTGCAGTAAAATACTAACTCAGTTCAATGAAATTAGAATTCAAAGGCACGAAATCAACCCAGTTCTAGGGCACAAATTTCTATCCCATTTCACCTTTTCCAAGTATGGACATGATCAAATGCCAACCCTTCTGGGATCTGAAGTGTTTATTCCAAGGAGGAGGAGGAGGAGGAGGAGGAGGAGGAGGAGGAGGAGGAGGAGGAGAAGGAGAAGGAGAAGGAGAAGGAGAAGGAGAAGGAGAAGGAGAAGGAGAAGGAGAAGGAGAAGAAGAAGAAGAAGAAGAAGAAGAAGAAGAAGAAGAAGAAGAAGAAGAAGAAGAAGAAGAAGAAGAAGAAGAAGAAGAAGAAGAAGAA